>NW_020528654.1:630000-763393 GCF_003368295.1 Carassius auratus | reverse complement strand
AAAACAGTCACTTCCTGTTGCCAATAGGTGGCGCTATGACTATAACTGAATATTGGGCATGTAGATCTGTTAAGGCAGAAGTCTTATCTAACATGTGAAGTTTGGGGCAGATTGGACATTGTATGTCTGAGTTACAGCAACTTCCTTTTTCATGGCGAAACATCGAAATTTGTCAGGCCGCCATGGACACGCCCTTTAACGAAACCTCAAGATCTTCGCAATTTAACATCGAAAGGCCTTTAGATTACACTGACCAAGGTTTGGTGTTGATCTGAATAAATCTCTAGGAGGAGAGTTCGTTAAAGTACAACCCCTGAAAATGGCAAAAAAACGCCAATTTGCAGAGAAAATTCTAAATAACTCTACCTGTTGGGATTCGGATTTCGTACCAAGAGACTTTTTTTGTAGGTATTGGTGTGTTACATATATGTACAATTTTTGTACAGTACGTGGAACATAGCTCGAGGCACACTCCGTTGAATGTGTATAGGTGGCGCTATTGAGCCATTTTGCCCACACCCGTTGGAATAATGGCCTTCAGATGTGTTCAGGCCAGGACTCTTATCACACATGTGAAGTTTGGGGAAGATCGGACATTTTATGTCTGAGTATAACATATTTTATTCCCATGGCAAGACATCGAACTTGTCACGCCGTCATGGACACGCCCTTTAAACGAAAACTCAAGATCTTCACAATTTAACATCACACAGGCCTTTAGATTAGACTGACCACAAAAAAGACATTGATGTCAAAAATTTCTAGGAGTAGTTTGTCGCAGCGTAAAATATGTCACTTCCTGTTGCCAATAGGTGGCGCTATGACTATAACTGAATATGGTCGTGTCAAACTGTTCAGGTCAGGAGTCTCATCAAACATGTGAAGTTTGGGGCAGATTGGTCATTGTATGTCTGAGTTATAGCAACTTCCTGTTTCATGGCGAATCATCGAAATTCGCCAGGCCGCCACGGACACAGGCCCATTAACGAAAACTCAAAAGCTTCGCAATTTAACATCGCAAAGGCCTTCAGATTAGGCATACCAAATTTGGTGTTGATCTGAATGAATCTCTAGGAGGAGTTCGTTAAAATACAACGCATGGAAATGACAAAAATGACACAAAATTTGCTCATAATATTAGTAATAACCGACTTCCTGTTGGGTTTCGGATTTTGTCCAAGAGACTTTTTTGTAGGTATTGGAGAGTTACATGTGTATACCGATTTTCATACATGTACATGAAACGTAGCTCGAGGCGCACACCGTTGAACGTGTATAGGTGGCGCTGTTGAGCCATTTTGCCACACCCACTTCTGAAACCCATATCAGACGTAAATTTTCGCCAGTTTGGAGGTGTGTGCAAAGTTTCATGACTTTTCGAGCATGTTTAGGCCCTCAAAAATGCGATTCATTTTGGAAAGAAGAATAATAATAATAATAATAACAATAATTAAAGCTGCAAGCAGCGATGAACGGGCCCTCGCACCCGGGCTCACCGCCATTGTGTGCTTTAGTAAAAAGGTGAACGTTGAGAAATATGCATTTAATGTCCTAAATATAAGTGGAATATATCAAAGTATATCCCATATATGTGCCAATCTTACCGTTGCCAGCAGGTGGCGCTATCATTACAATGGAATATTGGCCTTCAGATGTGTTCAGGCCAGGACTCTTATCAAACATGTGAAGTTTGGGGAAGATTGAACATTTTATGCCTGAGTTACAACAACTTCTCTTGCTGTGGCAAGACATCAAATTTTGTCATGGCGCCATGGAAACGCCCTTTAACAAAAACTCAAGATCTCCAAAAGTTAACATTGCACAGGCCTTTAGATTAGACTGACCACAAAATATATGTTAATCTCAAAAAAATTATAGGAGTAGTTTTTCGCAGCGTAAAACATGTCACTTCCTGTTGCCAATAGGTGGCGCTATGACTATAACTGAATGTGGGCATGTAGATCTGTTAAGGGCAGAAGTTTTATCTAACATGTGAAGTTTGGGGCAGATTGGACATTGTATGTCTGAGTTACAGCAACTTCCTTTTTCATGGCGAAACATCGAAATTTGTCAGGCCACCATGGACACGCCCTTTAACGAAATCTAAAGATCTTCGCAATTTAACATCGCAAAGGGCTTAAGATTACACTGACCAGGTTTGGTGTTGATCTGAATAAATCTCTAGGAGGAGTTCGTTAAAGTACAACCCCTGAAAATGGCAAAAACAACACCAATTTTGCAGAGAAAATTCTAAATAACTAACTTCCTGTTGGGATTCGGATTTCGTACCAAGAGACTTTTTTATAGGTATTGGTGTGTTACATGTGTATACCGATTTTTGTACATGTACGTGAAACATAGCTCGAGGCGCACTCTGTTGAAAGTGTATAGGTGGCGCTATCGAGCCATTTTGCCACACCTGATGGAATTTTGGCCTTCAGATGTGTTCAGGCCAGGATTCTTATCACACATGTGAAGTTTGGGGAAGATCAGACATTTTATGCCTGAGTTATAACATCTTTTATTCCCATGGCGAGACATCGAACTTCGTGACGGCGCCATGGACACGCCTTTTAACGAAAACTCAAGATCTTCACAATTTAACATCGCACAGGCCTTTAGATTAGACTGACCACAAAAAATACATTGATGTCATAAAATTTCTAGGAGTAGTTCATCGCAGTGTAAAATATGACACTTCCTGTTGCCAATAGGTGGCGCTATGACTATAACTGAATATGGGCATGTCAATCTGTTCATGTTAGGAGACTCATCAAACATGTGAAGTTTGGGGCAGATTGGTCATTGTATGTCTGAGTTATAGCAACTTCCTGTTTCATGGCGAATCATCGAAATTCGCCAGGCCGCCACGGACACGCCCATTAACGAAAACTCAAAAGCTTCGCAATTTAACATCGCAAAGGCTTTTAGATTAGGCATACCAAATTTGGTGTTGATCTGAATGATTCTCTAGGAGGAGTTCGTTAAAATACAACGCATGGAAATGACAAAAATGACACAAAATTTGCTCATAATATTAGTAATAACCGACTTCCTGTTGGGTTTCGGATTTTGCTCCAAGAGACTTTTTTGTAGGTATTGGAGAGTTACAAGTGTATACCGATTTTCATACATGTACATGAAACGTAGCTCGAGGCGCACACCGTTGAACGTGTATAGGTGGCGCTGTTGAGCCATTTTGCCACACCCTCTTCTGAAACCCATATCAGACGTAAATTTTCGCCAGTTCTGAGGTGTGTGCAAAGTTTCATGACTTTTCGAGCATGTTTAGGCCCTCAAAAATGCGATTCATTTTGGAGAAGAAGAATAATAATAATAATAATAATAATAATAATAATAATAATAATAAACGGAGCAATTCCAAGAGGGTCCTCACACCATCGGTGCTCGGGCCCTAATAATTAAAGCTGCAAGCAGCGATGAACGGGCCCTCGCACCCGGGCTCACCGCCATAGTGTGGCTTTAGTAAAAAGGTGAACGTTGAGAAATATGCATTTAATGTCCTAAATATAAGTGGAATATATCAAAGTATATCCCATATATGTGCCAATCTTACCGTTGCCAGCAGGTGGCGCTATCATTATAATGGAATATTGGCCTTCAGATGTGTTCAGGCCAGGACTCTTATCAAACATGTGAAGTTTGGGGAAGATTGAACATTTTATGCTTGAGTTACAACAACTTCTCTTGCTGTGGCAAGACATCAAATTTTGTCATGGCGCCATGGAAACGCCCTTTAACAAAAACTCAAGATCTCCAAAAGTTAACATTGCACAGGCCTTTAGATTAGACTGACCACAAAATATATGTTAATCTCAAAAAAATTATAGGAGTAGTTTGTCGCAGCGTAAAACATGTCACTTCCTGTTGCCAATAGGTGGCGCTATGACTATAACTGAATGTGGGCATGTAGATCTGTTAAGGGCAGAAGTTTTATCTAACATGTGAAGTTTGGGGCAGATTGGACATTGTATGTCTGAGTTACAGCAACTTTCTTTTTCATGGCGAAACATCGAAATTTGTCAGGCCGCCATGGACACGCCCTTTAACGAAATCTAAAGATCTGCGCAATTTAACATTGCAAAGGGCTTAAGATTACACTGACCAAGTTTGTTGTTGATCTGAATAAATCTCTAGGAGGAGTTCGTTAAAGTACAACCCCTGAAAATGGCAAAAACAACGCCAATTTTGCAGAGAAAATTCTAAATAACCGACTTCCTGTTGGGATTCGGATTTCGTGCCAAGAGACTTTTTTGTAGGTATTGATGTGTTACATGTGTATACTGATTTTTGTACATGTACGTGAAACATAGCTCGAGGCGCACTCCGTTGAAAGTGTATAGGTGGCGCTATAGAGCCATTCTGCCACACCCGGTGGAATGTTGGCCTGCAGATCTGTTCAGGTCAGGACTCTTATCACACATGTGAAGTTTGGGGAAGATCGGACATTTTATGCCTGAGTTATAACATCTTTTATTCCCATGGCGAGACATCGAACTTCGTCGCGGCGCCATGAACAAGCCTTTTAACGAAAACTCAAGATCTTCACAACCGAACATCGCACAGGCCTTTAGATTAGACTGACCACAAAAAAGACATTGATGTCATAAAATTTCTAGGAGTAGTTCGTCGCAGCGTAAAATATGTCACTTCCTGTTGCCAATAGGTGGCGCTATGACTATAACTGAATATGGTCATGTCAAACCGTTCAGGACAGGAGTCTCATCAAACATGTGAAGTTTGGGGCAGATTGGTCATTGTATGTCTGAGTTATAGCAACTTCCTGTTTCATGGCGAATCATCGAAATTCGCCAGGCCGCCACACACAGGCCCTTCAACGAAAACTCAAAAGCTTCGCAATTTAACATCGCAATGGCCTTCAGATTAGGCATACCAAATTTGGTGTTGATCTGAATTAATCTCTAGGAGGAGTTCGTTAAAATACAACGCATGGAAATGACAAAAATGACACAAAATTTGCTCATAATATTAGAAATAACCGACTTCCTGTTGGGTTTCGGATTTTGCTCCAAGAGACTTTTTTGTAGGTATTGGAGAGTTACATGTGTATACCGATTTTCATACATGTACATGAAACGTAGCTCGAGGCGCACACCGTTGAACATGTATAGGTGGCGCTGTTGAGCCATTTTGGCACACCCACTTCTGAAACCCATATCAGACGTAAATTTTCGCCAGTTCTGAGGTGTGTGCAAAGTTTCATGACTTTTCGAGCATGTTTAGGCCCTCAAAAATGCGATTCATCTTAGAGAAGAATAATAATAATAATAATAATAATAATAATAATAATAATTAAAGCTGCAAGCAGCGATGAACGGGCCCTCGCACCCGGGCTCACCGCCATCGTGTGGCTTTAGTAAAAAGGTGAACGTTGAGAAATATGCATTTAAACTCATAAATATAAGTGCAATATATCAAAGTTTATTCCATATGTGTGCCAATCTTCCTTTTGCCAGCAGGTGGCGCTATCGTTATAATGGAATATTGGCCTTCAGATGTGTTCAAGCCAGGACCCTTATCACACATGTGAAGTTTGGGCAAGATCGGACATTTTATGCCTGAGTTATAACATCTTTTATTCCCATGGCGAGACATCGAACTTCGTCATGGCGACATGGACATGCCTTTTAACAAAAACTCAAGATCTTCACAACTAAACATCACACAGGTCTTTAGATTAGACTGACCACAAAAAAGACATTGATGTCATAAAATTTCTAGGAGTAGTTTGTCACAGTGTAAAATATGTCACTTCCAGTTGCCAATAGGTGGCGCTATGACTATAACTGAATATTGGCATGTAGATCTGTTCAGGTGTAGAGTCTTATCAAAAATGTGAAGTTTGGGGCGGATTGGACATTGTATGTGTGAGTTATAGCACCATCATTTTTCATGGCGAATCATCGAAATTTGTCAGGCCGCCATGGATACGCCCTTTAACGAAACCTCAATTCCTTCGCAATTTAACATGGCAAAGGGCTTTAGATTACACTGACCAAGTTTGGTGTTGATCTGAATAAATCTCTAGGAGGAGTTCGTTAAAATACAACCCCTGAAAATGACAAAACAACACCAATTTTGCAGGGAAAATTAAAAATAACCGACTTCCTGTTGGGATTCGGGTTTCGTACCAAGAGACTTTTTTGTAGCTATTGGTGTGTTACATATGTTTACCGATTTTCGTACATGTATATGACATGTAGCTCGAGGCGCACTCCATTGAAAATGTATAGGTGGCGCTATCGAGCCATTTTGCCACACCCAATGGAATATTAGCCTCCAGATGTGTTCAGGTCAGTACTCTTATCAAACATTTGAAGTTTGGGCAAGATCTGATATTTTATGACTGAGTTACAACAACTTCTACTCCCATGGCGAGACATCGAACTTTGACATGGCGCCATGGACACGCCCTTTAACGAAAACTCAAGATCTTCTCAATTTAACATCGTACAGGCCTTTAGATTAGACTGACGACAAAAAAGACATTGATGTCAAAAATTTCTAGGAGTAGTTTGTCGCAGCGTAAAATATGTCACTTCCTGTTGCCAATAGGTGGCGCTATGACTATAACTGAATATGGTCATGTCAAACCGTTCAGGACAGGAGTCTCATCAAACATGTGAAGTTTGGGGCAGATTGGTCATTGTATGTCTGAGTTATAGCAACTTCCTGTTTCATGGCGAATCATCGAAATTCGCCAGGCCGCCACACACAGGCCCTTCAACGAAAACTCAAAAGCTTCGCAATTTAACATCGCAAAGGCCTTTAGATTAGGCATACCAAATTTGGTGTTGATCTGAATTAATCTCTAGGAGGAGTTCGTTAAAATACAACGCATGGAAATTGACAAAAATGACACAAAATTTGCTCATAATATTAGAAATAACCGACTTCCTGTTGGGTTTCGGATTTTGCTCCAAGAGACTTTTTTGTAGGTATTGGAGAGTTACATGTGTATACCGATTTTCATACATGTACATGAAACGTAGCTCGAGGCGCACACCGTTGAACGTGTATAGGTGGCGCTGTTGAGCCATTTTGCCACACCCACTTCTGAAACCCATATCAGACGTAAATTTTCGCCAGTTCTGAGGTGTGTGCAAACTTTCATGACTTTTCGAGCATGTTTAGGCCCTCAAAAATGCGATTCATCTTAGAGAAGAAGAATAATAATAATAATAATAATAATAAACGGAGCAATTCCAAGAGGGTCCTCACACCATCGGTGCTCGGGCCCTAATTAAAGCTGCAAGCAGCGATGAACGGGCCCTCGCACCCTGGCTCACCGCCATTGTGTGGCTTTAGTAAAAAGGTGAACGTTGAGAAATATGCATTTAATGTCCTAAATATAAGTGGAATATATCAAAGTATATCCCATATATGTGCCAATCTTACCGTTGCCAGCAGGTGGCGCTATCATTATAATGGAATATTGGCCTTCAGATGTGTTCAGGCCAGGACTCTTATCACACATGTGAAGTTTGGGGAAGATTGAACATTTTATGCTTGAGTTACAACAACTTGTGGCAAGACATCAAATTTTGTCATGGCGTCATGGAAACGCCCTTTAACAAAAACTCAAGATCTCCAAAAGTTAACATTGCACAGGTCTTTAGATTAGACTGACCACAAAATATATGTTAATCTCAAAAAAATTATAGGAGTAGTTTTTCGCAGCGTAAAACATGTCACTTCCTGTTGCCAATAGGTGGCGCTATGACTATAACTGAATGTGGGCATGTAGATCTGTTAAGGGCAGAAGTTTTATCTAACATGTGAAGTTTGGGGCAGATTGGACATTGTATGTCTGAGTTACAGCAACTTCCTTTTTCATGGCGAAACATCGAAATTTGTCACGCCGCCATGGACACGCCCTTTAACGAAATCTAAAGATCTTCGCAATTTAACATTGCAAAGGGCTTAAGATTACACTGACCAGGTTTGGTGTTGATCTGAATAAATCTCTAGGAGGAGTTCGTTAAAGTACAACCCCTGAAAATGGCAAAAACAACGCCAATTTTGCAGAGAAAATTCAAAATAACCGACTTCCTGTTGGAATACGGATTTCGTACCAAGAGACTTTTTTGTAGGTATTGGTGTGTTACATGTGTATACCGTTTTTTGTACATGTACGTGAAACATAGCTCGAGGCGCACTCTGTTGAAAGTGTATAGGTGGCGCTATCGAGCCATTTTGCCACAACTGATGGAATTTTGGCCTTCAGATGTGTTCAGGCCAGGACTCTTATCACACATGTGAAGTTTGGGGAAGATCAGACATTTTATGCCTGAGTTATAACAACTTTTATTCCCATGGCGAGACATCGAACTTCGTGACGGCGCCATGGACACGCCTTTTTACGAAAACTCAAGATCTTCACAATTTAACATCGCACAGGCCTTTAGATTAGACTGACCACAAAAAAAAATTGATGTCATAAAATTTCTAGGAGTAGTTCATCGCAGTGTAAAATATGTCACTTCCTGTTGCCAATAGGTGGCGCTATGACTATAACTGAATATGGGCATGTCAATCTGTTCATGTTAGGAGACTCATCAAACATGTGAAGTATGGGGCATATTGGTCATTGTATGTCTGAGTTATAGCAACTTCCTGTTTCATGGCGAATCATCGAAATTCGCCAGGCCGCCACGGACACGCCCATTAACGAAAACTCAAAAGCTTCGCAATTTAACATCGCAAAGGCCTTCAGATTAGGCATACCAAATTTGGTGTTGATCTGAATGAATCTCTAGGAGGAGTTCGTTAAAATACAACGCATGGAAATGACAAAAATGACACAAAATTTGCTCATAATATTAGTAATAACCGACTTCCTGTTGGGTTTCGGATTTTGCTCCAAGAGACTTTTTTGTAGGTATTGGAGAGTTACATGTGTATACCGATTTTCATACATGTACATGAAACGTAGCTCGAGGCGCACACCGTTGAACGTTTATAGGTGGCGCTGTTGAGCCATTTTGCCACACCCACTTCTGAAACCCATATCAGACGTAAATTTTCGCCAGTTCTGAGGTGTGTGCAAAGTTTCATGACTTTTCGAGCATGTTTAGGCCCTCAAAAATGCGATTCATTTTGGAGAAGAAGAATAATAATAATAATAATAATAATAATAATAATAATAATAAACGGAGCAATTCCAAGAGGGTCCTCACACCATCGGTGCTCGGGCCCTAATAAACGGAGCAATTCCAAGAGGGTCCTCACACCATCGGTGCTCGGGCCCTAATAAACGGAGCAATTCCAATAGGGTCCTCACACCATCGGTGCTCGGGCCCTAATAATTAAAGCTGCAAGCAGCGATGAACGGGCCCTCGCACCCGGGCTCACCGGCAGCGAGTGGCTTTAGTAAATAGGTGAACGGTGAGAAATATGCGTTTAAACTCATAAATATAAGTAGAATATATCAATGTTTATTCCATATATGTGCCAATCTTCCTGTTGCCAGCAGGTGGCGCTATCATTATAATGGAATATTGGCCTTCAGATGTGTTCAGGGCAGGACTCTTATCGAACATGTGAAGTTTGGGGAAGATTGAAAATTTTATGCCTCAGTTACAACAACTTCTCTTGCTGTGGCGAGACGTCAAATTTTGTCATGGCGCCATGGAAACGCCCTTTAACAAAAACTCAAGATCTCCACAATTTAACATTGCACAGGCCTTTAGATTAGACTGACCACAAAAAATACATTAATGTCAAAAGATTTCTAGGAGTAGTTTGTCACAGCGTAAAACATGTCACTTCCTGTTGCCAGCAGGTGGCGCTATGACTATAACTGAATATGGGCATGTAGCTCTGTTAAGGGCAGAAGTCTTATCTAACATGTGAAGTTTGGGGCAGATTGGACATTGTATGTCTGAGTTACAGCAACTTCCTTTTTCATGGCAAAACATCGAAATCTGTCAGGTCGTCATGGACACGCCCTTTAACGAAACCTCAAGATCTTCGCAATTTAACATCACAAAGGCCTTTAGATTTAACTGACCAAGTTTGGTGGTGATCTGAATAAATCTCCAGGAGGAGTTTGTTAAAGTACATCCCCAGAAAATGGCAAAAACAACGCCAATTTTGCAGAGAAAATTCTAAATAACCGACTTCCTGTTGGGACTTGGATTTCCTACTTTGTGGTAGGTATTTTGTAGGTATCTACCAATGCATTTACTAATGTTAAAAAATGAGACATTATTTTAATTTGTTACCAAATCCTTAAGTAATTAAAAGTGTTTTGTTATAAATTTATTGACCTATAAGCATTTGTGAAATAGGTTTGCTTGCATCACAGCTTGGTCGTCATCTGTGAGCTGAACAGTTTTACTGTTACATCCATGAGATTATATCAATTCAGATTAATGTCAATCACAGGGTGTCAGAGGTCAGTATCAAATGAGTTTGAAATTATGGACCCACTTTATATTAAGTGGCCTTAACTACTATGTACTTACATTTTAATTAATAATTTAGTACAATGTACTTATTGTGTACATACATGTTTTTACATTGTACTTATTTTTTTTTTTTAAAAACTACATGTAATTACATCTGTATTTAATTTCTGTAATTGCATTTATAAATACACTGTTGACCCATACTTTACACCTTAACCCACCCTTAAACTTACCCATACCTCCAACCCTCTCCCTAACCTTACCCCTATCCCACCTCAATAGCAGCAAAAGTGTTTTACAATACAATATGAACACAATAAGTACATTGTACTTATTTTTTTATGTAAGTACATAGTAGTTAAGGCCACCTAATATAAAGTGGGACCAAAATTATTATTTGCAGCACAAATAAGTATTTTTAGAATTTTTTTTTTAATCACTGAAACTGTCAGAAAAGGATACGGCCTAAGAGATTTCTTAAGCTGTAATGAAAACAGCACAATTAGCAAAAAAAAAAAAAAAAAAAAAAAACAATTTTAAATAATATTTTTTTTTCTGGTGATTAAAGAGATGTTTAAGTCCCTCTCTCTCTCCCTGTCTGTCTGCCACTCAGCTCATGCCCATCCCCCACTCACACACACACTCAGTCAGCACACATACATTCCTCAAACAGAGGGACAGATTGAGATGAGATGTCTGACAGTTTTTTAATTGTCTTTTAATCATACAGTGTCGTAAAGTCATGAAACTATGCATATTTCCTCAGAATGATTTGATCTCTGTATGAGAAAATGCTTTTAAGTGTTTGGAAGCTGCAATTTAAAGATACAAGAGAGTTAATGATTCCTTTTTTGACTGTCATTTCAAAAAATCACCACGACAAAACCGTTCAAGCTAACCAAAATCCGTTTGCAATTTAAGTTCCTCAATGTTTTTGCAACAAGTAGATAAAGTTTGGTAAGTATAGTGAATTTTTCCTCTGAGAAGTATGGATTAAATCACAGCTCAATTTTTTTTTCAAAAATCCATATTCAAATCAAAATAGCCGACTTCCTGTTGGTCGTAGCTGATAACTGTGAATTAGAAAGTTGTCCGTCTTGATAAGAACAATATACGTAACGAGTTTGGTGTCTGTAGCTAAAACTAACCCCCCCCACTTTTGACAAAAGGTGGCGCTATACAGTGCCTCTTCCACGCCCTTGTAAAAGCTTTTTCCATTGTCCAGCTATCAATAATACTGATATGTGTTTTGAGTTTCATGTAAATCTGAGGTTGTTATCTGCCTCAAAATCACCATAACAGAATATTCACGTTTGACACGTTGCCATGGCAACAATATATAAGATATCAATATTCCCACAACAGGTTTACATCGGCCATGCTTTGTCATTATTCTGATGAAGTTTGAAGCAAATCGAGTAAAAATAAGATGCTGAATTCAAAGCATTTTGAAAATGACTCAATTTCCTGCTGCCAGTTGGTGGCGCTATAACGTTGACTCTTAATAGTCACATATATACGATCGGTATCATACTTCGAACAAACCGATGAAGTTTGATCAAACTCAGGTAATGTATGTGGATGTTATTAGGCATTTCCTGTTTCTAATTTTTTGCCCTAAATTCAACGCCACGCCACGGGCAAACCCTTCGAGGTATCAAAAATCCCCTCGCAATTTTTCATCCCCAATGTCTTGAGATCATGTTCACCGAGTTTCGAAGCAAACGGTTGAAAGTCCTCAGGGAGTATTTCAAATTCCAGAGCATGCTTTTTTTAAACAGCCCTGAATAAGCTGACTTCCTGTTGGGCGGAGCCTATGACATAGAGTGCAAAAGTTGTTCAGCTCAATGAGATCTATAAGTGTACTGAGTTTCATATAAATGCATGCAAGTGTGTGTGAGCTATGGTTCAAGGTTTCTGACTGTGTTCCAGGGGGCGCTGTAGAGCCCCTGTGCCACGCCCGGGTCCCAGCCTCTGTGGAGTCCTGATGGCCGCAGGTTCCAATGTGTGTGCCAATTTTCAAGAGTTTTTGAGTATGTTAAGGCTCCCAAAAACCCCCGGAAGGTTCATAAAAAATAAAAATAATAATAAGAAGAATAATCCTTAGGGGAACAATAGGGCCCTGCGCCCATTGGCTCGGGCCCTAATAAACAAAGCAGATAAAAGAGGGTCCTCGCACCTCGGTGCTCTGGCCCTAATAATAAGAAACGGAGCAATTCCAAGAGGGTCCTCACACCATTGGTGCTCGGGCCCTAATTAAAGCTGCAAGCAGCGATGAACGGGCCCTCGCACCCGGGCTCACCACCACCCGGTGCCCATAGGAGGAACCGTGAATGTTGGGCCATATGCTTATAAAATAGTAAATATTTTTGCCACATTTTCTGCTGCCAACAGGTGGCGTTATGATTATAACTAAATATCGCCATGTAAATGTCTTTAGGCCAGGACTCTTACCAAACATGCAAAGTTTCAGGCAGATCAGACATCTCATGTTTAAGTTAGTATGAAATAAGTCATTCCTGTTGCCAGCAGGCGGCGCTATACTTATAATTGAATATTGGACTTCAGTTGTGTTCAGGCCAGGACTCTTATAAAACATGTGAAGTTTGGGTCAGATTGGGAATTGTATCCATGAGTTACAACAACTTCCTGTTTCATAGTATTAATAGCATCCTTTAGCACATAGTACGTGTTTTTAGAATGTTTGAAAATATTTCTAGCATGATTAGCACACAATGGCAAATTTTATTGTGTTGCAAATAGTGCATAAAATTGTTAAACATGACACTTCCTGTTGCCAGCAGGTGGCGCTATGACTATAACTGAATACGGGCATGCTGATGTGTTCAGTACGGGACTCTTGTCGAACATGTGAAGTTTGGGCCAGAACGGACGTTGCTAGCTTGTGTTACAACAACTTCCTTATTCAATGGCATAGTTGCATGCTTTAACACTTAGCTAAGTGTTGCTAGCATATTTTATTATGCTTCTAGCATGTTGCCAGCCTATTTAACCCTTTTTGACACTTTTTTAATTTATTCTTAGGAGTTCATAACAGTGTTAACCTTTTCGCTTCCTGTTACCAGCAGGTAGCGCTATGACTATTACTGAATTTGTTCATGGGTGTTTGTCCGGAACAGGACACCTATCACATGTGTGAAGTTTGGGTAAGATTGGACATTGCTTGCCTGAGTTACAGCAACTTCCTTTTTCACTACATTATTAGCATGCTTTAGCACTAAGCTAAGTGTTGATAGCATGTGTTAGTATGTATCTAGTATGTTGCCAGCCTATTTAACACTTGTTTACACTTTTTAATATGTTCCTAGGAGTCTGTAACAGTGTTAACCATGTCACTTCCTGTTACCAGCAGGTGGCGCTATGACTATAACTGAATTTGGTCATGGGTGTTTGTTCAGAGCAGAACACCTATCACACTTGTGCAGTTTGGGAAAGATCGGACATTGCTTGCCTTAGTTACAGCAAATTTCTTTTTCACTACATTATTAGCATGCTTTAACACTTGGCTAATGTTGCTAGCATGTATTAGTATGTATCTAGTATGTTGCCAGCCTATTTACCACTTGTTTACACTTTTTAATATGTTCCTAGGAGTCTGTAATAGTGTTAACCAGGTCACTTCCTGTTACCAGCAGGTGGCGCTGTGACTATAACTGAATTTGGTCATGGTTATTTGTTCAGGACAGAACACCTATCACACGTGGGAAGTTTGGGGAAGATCGGACATTGCTTGCCTTTTTTACAGCAACTTTCTTTTTCACTACATTATTAGCATGCTTTAATACTTAGCTAACGTTGCTAGCATGTTTCATTATGTTTCTAACATGTTGCCAGCCTATTTAACACTTTTTGACACTTTTTAATTTGTTCCTAGGAGTCTGTAACAGTGTTAACCATGTCACTTCCTGTTACCAGCAGGTGGCACTATGACTATAACTGAATTTGGTTGTGGGTGTTTGTTCAGAACAGAACACCTATCACACGTGTGAAGTTTGGGGAAGATCGGACATTGCTTGCCTGAGTTACAGCAACTTCCTTTTTCACTACATTATTAGCATGCTTTAGCACTTAGCTAAATGTTGCTAGCATGTATTAGTATGTATCTAGTATGTTGCCAGCCTATTTAACACTTGTTGATGCTTTTTAATATGTTCCTAGGATTCCATAACAGTTTTAACCTTGTCACTTCCTGTTTTCAGCAGGTGGCGCTATGACTATCACTGAATTTGGTCATGGTTGTTTGTTCAACGCCTATCACACGTGTGAAGTTTGGGGAAGATCGGACATTGCTTGC
The DNA here is from genome assembly GCF_003368295.1 of Carassius auratus. NCBI lineage: Eukaryota > Metazoa > Chordata > Actinopteri > Cypriniformes > Cyprinidae > Carassius > Carassius auratus. Next base: position 748,624 of record NW_020528654.1, on the reverse strand, counting down.
CTTTTTTTACAGCAACTTACTTTTTCACTGCCTTAGTAGAATGCTTTAACACTTAGGTAATGTAGCTAGCATGTATTAGTATGTATCTAGTATGTTGCCAGCCTATTTAACACTTGTTTACAATTTTTAATATGTTCCTAGGAGTCTGTAATAGTGTTAACCATGTCACTTCCTGTTACCAGCAGGTGGCGCTATGACTATAACTGAATTTGGTCATGGGTGTTTGTTCAGGACAGAACACCTATCACACGTGTGCAGTTTGGGGAAGATCGGACATTGCTTGCCTTAGTTACAGCAACTTTCTTTTTCACTACATTATTAGCATGCTTTAACACTTAGCTAATGTTGCTAGCATGTATTAGTATGTATCTAGTATGTTGCCAGCCTATTTAACACTTGTTTACACTTTTTAATATGTTCCTAGGAGTCCGTAATAGTGTTAACCAGGTCACTTCCTGTTACCAGCAGGTGGCGCTATGACTATAACTGAATTTGGTCATGGTTATTTGTTCAGGACAGAACACCTATCACACGTGTGAAGTTTGGGGAAGATCGGACATTGCTTGCCTTTTTTACAGCAACTTTCTTTTTCACTACATTATTAGCATGCTTTAACACTTAGCTAATGTTGCTAGTATGTTTCATTATGTTTCTAGCATGTTGCCAGCCTATTTAACACTTTTTGACACTTTTTAATTTGTTCCTAGGAGTCTGTAACAGTGTTAACCTTGTCACTTCCTGTTACCAGCAGGTGGCGCTATGACTATAACTGAATTTGGTCGTGGGTATTTGTTCAGAACAGAACACCTATCACACGTGTGAAGTTTGGGGAAAATCGGACATTGCTTGCCTTTTTTACAGCAACTTCCTTTTTCACTACATTATTAGCATACTTTAGCACTTAGCTAAGTGTTGCTAGCATCTTTCGTTATGTTTCTAGCATGCTGCCAGCCTATTTAACACTTATTGACACTTTTTAATTTGTTCTTAGAAGTCCGTAACAGTGTTAACCTTGTCACTTCCCGTTACCAGCAGGTGGCGCTACGACTATAACTGAATTTGGTCATAGGTGTTTGTTCAGAACAGAAAACCTATCACACGTGTGAAGTTTGGGGAAGATCGGACATTGCTTGCCTGAGTTACAGCAACTTCCTTTTTCACTACATTATTAGCGTGCTTTAGCACTTAGTTAAGTGTTGCTAGCATGTATTAGTATTAGAGTTGGGTCCGAGTCCACCTTTGTCGAGTACGAGTCAAGACCAAGTCCACAAACATCGAGTCCAAGTCCGAGTCCGAGTCCAAAAGGGGTCGAGTTGGACTCAAGTCCGAGTTCTTAAAGGCCGAGTCCAAGTCGAGTCCGCCCGAGTCCAGAAAGTAATTAAATTAAAAAAGATTATAAATTGGTATTGTACATTTTTACATTCTATTAATATTTTAACCTTTCGACCCATTTAACCAATAGCAATATAAAAATGTAATCAAAAAAATACTGTTACATCTAGTCATTGCCATTGAACATTTTTATTTTATGTCAACAGAACTAATTTCCTATCAAAAAAGGTTTCAAAGGTTTTATTGTATTACAAGTGCATGAAAATACAAATGAACCTATTTTATTATTGTATCACACTATATTGTCCTCCAGTTAAAGCTGACATTTCAGTTATTTAATGCCTCTCCCACACATTTGACAGAGGTAAAGTGCAGCCAATGAGGAGATCCTTAATGATGGCATTATGAATTTCTTGTTGTCTTGGAGAACTTGCATCATAAAGTTGCATTGCTTGTTTGGTCAGTTCTGGTCTTGCAAATCCTGCAATGCTGAGCTGTGCAGCATCTGTTGGTTGCTGCTGCTGTCTTTGGTAGTCGGTTGCATCGGTTTTCGGATCACCAGTACACTGAACCGAAAACCGTTTCTTTAGGAGGCGTCCGATTTGAGAACCGATGAACTGATGATACTGCGCATGCGTGTAATTTTTCAAGTATTTTGTTAAACATCGGATAGTGTGATAAAACTATAAATATATATATATATATATATATATATATATATATATATATATATATATATGTATATATATATATATATATATATATATGTATATATATATATATATATATATATATATACGTTTTTTTTTTTTAAGATAGGGTCTACATGTTTCAAATCTGTATATTGTAGATTATGTATGGGCCAAAGGGGTTTTCAGGGAAGTTGGACAATAATTAAGACTCTAAAGACTCCATGTTTAATATGAATAAGGGATGATTTATGGAATATCTGTACTGTATTTATAGTTAATGATGACAGATTCACAAACTGAGTTTGTAGTAAACAGAACATGAACACGAGTAGAGCAGCTGATGATACTGAACTGCAGCATGTGCCGGTGTCCTGACATTTTATCCTACCCTACTCTAACTATTAGTCGTGGCCTAATGGTTAGAGAGTTGGACTCCCAATCGAAGGGTTGTGGGTTCTAGTCTCGGGCCGGATGGAATTGTGGGTGGGGGGAGTGCATGTACAGTTCTCTCTCCACCTTCAATACCACGACTTAGGTGCCCTTGAGCCGCAGCATAAAAATGGCTGCCCACTGCTCCGGGTGTGTGCTCACAGTGTGTGTGTGTGTGTGTGTGTTCACTGCTCTGTGTGTGTGCATTTCGGATGGGTTAAATGCAGAGCACAAATTCTGAGTATGGGTCACCATACTTGGCTGAATGTTCACTTACCCTGTCAGATTTTCCTACCCGGGTTTTGAGCGATTCTCGTTCTCGAGTCAAGAACCGGTTGTATCAGTTTTCAGATCATCAGTAAACTGAACCGAAAACCGTTTCTTTCGGACATGTCCGATTCGAGAACCGAGGAGCTGATGATACTGCGCATTCGTGATTCAGCATGAAGCCGACTGACTCACAGCGCGTCTGAACCGAACTGATTCTTTTGGTGATTGATTCTGAACTGATTTTGTGCTAATGTAATGAGTGCGGGTAAACCGAGGGCTTGAATGAAGGGCAATCTGACGAAACGCAAATTCATTTAATAACAAATACATCGCAATGGATTATGTATCCGGTGAACTGTTTTTTTTTTCAACCGGTTTATTGAATCAAACCGTCCGAAAGAACCGGTTCGCGGAAAAGAATCGAACTTCCCATCACTAATCCACACTGATATCCAGTGAGTGGTGTGTGTGTTTCGTCTGCAAGCAGGAGACTTCTGCCTGCCGGTGTGGTGCAGTAAAATGACAGAAGGGGAGACATTCATTAATTTACCATTTCAATTTTATGCTGGTTTTATTGTTACACATGACGTGGACTCGACTATACTCGGAATATTTTCCGAGTCCAAAATGTTCAAGTCCGTGTCAAGTCCGAGTACAAATTCACCCGAGTGCGTGACAAGTCCGAGTTCATTCAAAATTGGACTCGAGTCCGGACTCGAGTCCGAGTCCAAGTTCGAGTACCCCAACTCTAATTAGTATGTATCTAGTATGTTGCCAGCCTATTTAACACTTGTTGATGCTTTTTAATATGTTCCTAGGAGTCCATAACAGTGTTAACCTTGTCACTTCCTGTTACCAGCAGGTGGCGCTATGACTATAACTGAATTTGGTCATGGGTTGTTTGTTCAGGACAGAACACCTATCACATGTGTGAAGTTTGGGGAAGATCGGACATTGCATGTCTGAGTTACAGCAACTTCCTGTTTCACGGCGAAACATCAAACTGTGTTAGGCCGCCAGGGACACACCCCTTGACGAACACTCAAAACCTTCGCAGTTTAACATCACAAAGGTCTTATGATGACCCTCACCAAATTTTAAGATAATCCGATTAAAACTGTAGGAGGAGTTCGTCAAAGTACGAGGCATGAAAATTGAAAAAACTGCACAAAAATCATACAGGAAATTCTAAATAACTTACTTCCTGTTGGGTTTTGGATTTTGTACCAAGAGACTTTTTTGTAGGTAATGGTGTGTTACATGTGTGTACCGATTTTCATGAATGTACGTGAAACACAGCTTGAGGCACACTCCATTGAAATTTAACAGGTGGCGCTATCGAGCCATTTTGCCATACCCACTTCTGAAACCTATATCAGATGTAAATTTTCGCCAGTCCTGATGCGTGTGCAAAGTTTCGTGAGTTTTGGAGCATGTTTAGGCACTCAAAAATGCGCTTCATGACGGAGCAGAAGAAGAAGAAGAAGAAGAAGAAGAAGAAGAAGAAGAATTAAAGCTGCAAGCAGCGATGAACGGGCCCTCGCACACGGGCTCACCGGCAGCGAGTGGCTTTAGTAAATAGGTGAACGGTGAGAAACATGCATTTAAACTCATAAATATAAGTGGAATATATCAAAGTTTACTCCATATTTGTGCCAATCTTTGTGTTGCCAGCAGGTGGTGCTCTCATTATAATGCACTATTGGCCTTCAGATGTGTTCAGGGCAGGACTCTTATCGAACATGTGAAGTTTGGGGAAGATCGAACAAATTATGCCTGAGTTACAACAACTTCTCTTGCTGTGGCGAGACATCAACATTTGTCAGGCCGCCATGGACACGCCCTTTAACGAAACCTCAAGTCATTCGCAATTTAACATCGCAAATGGCTTTAGATTACACTGACCAAGTTTGGTGTTGATCTGAATAAATCTCTAGGAGGAGTTTGTTAAAGTACAACCCCTGAAAATGGCAAAAACAACACCAATTTTGCAGGGAAAATTCAAAATAACCGACTTTCTGTTGGGATTCGGATTTCGTACCAAGAGACTTTTTTGTAGATATTGATGAGTTACATGTGTGTACCAATTTTTGTACATGTACGTGAAACATAGCTCGAGGCACACTCCGTTGAAAGTGTATATATGAAAGTGTATGGCGCTATCGAGCCATTCTGCCACACCCGGTGGAATATTGGCCTGCAGATCTGTTCAGTTTGGGGAAGATCGGACATTTTATGCCTGAGTTATAACATCTTTTATTCAAATAATGAATAAATATTTTTTTATTCTTTTTAATATGTTCGTAGGAGTCTGTAACAGTTTTAACCATGTCACTTCCTGTTACCAGCAGGTGGCGCTATGACTGTAACTGAAATTTTTCATGGGTGTTTGTTCAGGACAGAACACCTATCACTCGTGTGAAGTTTGGGGAAGATCGGACATTGCTTGCCTTAGTTACAGCATATTCCCTTTTCACTGCCTTAGTAGAATGCTTCAACACTTAGCTAAGTGTTGCTAGCATGTTTTATTATGTTTCTAGCATGTTGCCAGTCTATTTAACACTTTTTGACACATTTTTAATTGGTTCCTAGGAGTCCATAACATTGTTAACCTTGTCACTTCCTGTTACCAGCAGGTGGCGCTATGACTATCACTGAATTTGGTCATGGTTGTTTGTTCAACGCCTATCACACGTGTGAAGTTTGGGGAAGATCGGACATTGCTTGCCTTTTTTACAGCAACTTTCTTTTTCACTACATTATTAGCATGATTTAACACTTAGCTAAGTGTTGCTAGAATCTTTCGTTATGTTTCTAGCATGCTGCCAGTCTATTTAACACTTTTTTACACTTTTTAATATGTTCCTAGGAGTCCATAACAGTGTTAACCTTGTCACTTCCTGTTACTAGCAGGTGGCGCTATGACTATAACTGAATTTGTTCATGGGTGTATGTTCAGAGCAGAACACCTATCACACGTGTGAAGTTTGGGGAAGATCGGACATTGCTTGCCTTAGTTACAGCAACTTTCTTTTTCACTACATTATTAGCATGATTTAACACTTAGCTAATGTTGCTAGCATGTATTAGTTTGTATCTAGTATGTTGCCAGCCTATTTAACACTTGTTTACACTTTTTAATATGTTCCTAGGAGTCTGTAATAGTGTTAACCATGTCACTTCCTGTTACCAGCAGGTGGCGCTATGACTATAACTGAATTTGGTCATGGTTGTTTGTTCAGGACAGAACACTTATCACACGTGTGAAGTTTGGGGAAAATTGGACATTGCTTGCCTTTTATACAGCAAGTTCCTTTTTCACTGCCTTAGTAGAATGCTTTAGCACTTAGCTAAGTGTTGTTAGCATTGTATTAGTATGTATCTAGTATGTTGCCAGCCTATTTAACACTTGTTTATGCTTTTTAATATGTTCCTAGGAGTCCATAACAGTGTTAATCTTGTCACTTCCTGTTACCAGCAGGTGGCGTTATGACTATAACTGAATTTGGTCATGGTTGTTTGTTCAGGACAGAACACCTATCACACGTGTGAAGTTTGGGGAAAATCGGACATTGCTTGCCTTTTATACAGCAAGTTCCTTTTTTAGCTAAGTGTTGCTAGCATGTTTTATTATGTTTCTAGCATGTTGCCAGTCTATTTAACACTTTTTGACAAGTTTTTAATTGGTTCCTAGGAGTCCATAACATTGTTAACCTTGTCACTTCCTGTTACCAGCAGGTGGCGCTATGACTATCACTGAATTTGGTCATGGTTGTTTGTTCAACGCCTATTACACGTGTGAAGTTTGGGGAAGATCGGACATTGCTTGCCTTTTTTACAGCAACTTCCTTTTCACTGCCTTAGTAGAATGCTTTAGCACTTAGCTAAGTGTTGCTAGCATGTATTAGTATGTATCTAGTATGTTGCCAGCCTATTTAACACTTATTTACAATTTTTAATATGTTCCTAGGAGTCTGTAATAGTGTTAACCATGTCACTTCCTGTTACCAGCAGGTGGCGCTATGACTATAACTGAATTTGGTCATGGGTGTTTGTTCAGGACAGAACACCTATCACACGTGTGCAGTTTGGGGAAGATCGGACATTGCTTGCCTTAGTTACAGCAACTTTCTTTTTCACTACATTATTAGCATGCTTTAACACTTAGCTAATGTTGCTAGCATGTATTAGTATGTATCTAGTATGTTGCCAGCCTATTTAACACTTGTTTACACTTTTTAATATGTTCCTAGGAGTCTGTAATAGTGTTAACCAGGTCACTTCCTGTTACCAGCAGGTGGCGCTATGACTATAACTGAATTTGGTCATGGTTATTTGTTCAGGACAGAACACCTATTACACGTGTGAAGTTTGGGGAAGATCGGACATTGCTTGCCTTTTTTACAGCAACTTCCTTTTTCACTACATTATTAGCATGCTTTAAGACTTAGTTAATGTTGCTAGTATGTTTCATTATGTTTCTAGCATGTTGCCAGCCTATTTAACACTTTTTGACACTTTTTAATTTGTCCTAGGAGTCTGTAACAGTGTTAACCTTGTCACTTCCTTTTACCAGCAGGTGGCGCTATGACTATAACTGAATTTGGTCGTGGTTGTTTGTTCAGAACAGAACACCTATCACACGTGTGAAGTTTGGGGAAAATCGGACATTGCTTGCCTTTTTTACAGCAACTTCCTTTTTCACTACATTATTAGCATACTTTAGCACTTAGCTAAGTGTTGCTAGCATCTTTCGTTATGTTTCTAGCATGCTGCCAGCCTATTTAACACTTATTGACACTTTTTAATTTGTTCTTAGAAGTCCGTAACAGTGTTAACCTTGTCACTTCCCATTACCAGCAGGTGGCGCTACGACTATAACTGAATTTGGTCATAGGTGTTTGTTCAGAACAGAAAACCTATCACACGTTTGAAGTTTGGGGAAGATCGGACATTGCTTGCCTGAGTTACAGCAACTTCCTTTTTCACTACATTATTAGCGTGCTTTAGCACTTAGTTAAGTGTTGCTAGCATCTTTCGTTATGTATCTAGTATGTTGCCAGCCTATTTAACACTTGTTGATGCTTTTTAATATGTTCCTAGGAGTCCATAACAGTGTTAACCTTGTCACTTCCTGTTACCAGCAGGTGGCGCTATGACTATAACTGAATTTGGTCATGGGTTGTTTGTTCAGGACAGAACACCTATCACATGTGTGAAGTTTGGGGAAGATCGGACAATGCATGTCTGAGTTACAGCAACTTCCTGTTTCACGGCGAAACATCAAACTGTGTCAGGCCGCCAGGGACACACCCCTTGACGAAAACTCAAAACCTTCGCAGTTTAACATCACAAAGGTCTTATGATGACCCTCACCAAATTTTAAGATAATCCGATTAAAACTGTAGGAGGAGTTCGTCAAAGTACGAGGCATGAAAATTGAAAAAACTGCACAAAAATCATACAGGAAATTCTAAATAACTTACTTCCTGTTGGGTTTTGGATTTTGTACCAAGAGACTTTTTTGTAGGTAATGGTGTGTTACATGTGTGTACCGATTTTCATGAATGTACGTGAAACACAGCTTGAGGCACACTCCATTGAAATTTAACAGGTGGCGCTATCGAGCCATTTTGCCATACCCACTTCTGAAACCTATATCAGATGTAAATTTTCGCCAGTCCTGATGCGTGTGCAGTTTCGTGAGTTTTGGAGCATGTTTAGGCACTCAAAAATGCGCTTCATGACGGAGAAGAAGAAGAAGAAGAAGAAGAATTAAAGCTGCAAGCAGCGATGAACGGGCCCTCGCACACGGGCTCACCGGCAGCGAGTGGCTTTAGTAAATAGGTGAACGGTGAGAAACATGCATTTAAACTCATAAATATAAGTGGAATATATCAAAGTTTACTCCATATTTGTGCCAATCTTTGTGTTGCCAGCAGGTGGTGCTCTCATTATAATGCACTATTGGCCTTCAGATGTGTTCAGGGCAGGACTCTTATCGAACATGTGAAGTTTGGGGAAGATCGAACAAATTATGCCTGAGTTACAACAACTTCTCTTGCTGTGGCGAGACATCAACATTTGTCAGGCCGCCATGGACACGCCCTTTAACGAAACCTCAAGTCATTCGCAATTTAACATCGCAAATGGCTTTAGATTACACTGACCAAGTTTGGTGTTGATCTGAATAAATCTCTAGGAGGAGTTCGTTAAAGTACAACCCCTGAAAATGGCAAAAACAACACCAATTTTGCAGGGAAAATTCAAAATAACCGACTTCCTGTTGGGATTCGGATTTCGTACCAAGAGACTTTTTTGTAGATATTGATGAGTTACATGTGTGTACCAATTTTTGTACATGTACGTGAAACATAGCTCGAGGCACACTCCGTTGAAAGTGTATATATGAAAGTGTATGGCGCTATCGAGCCATTCTGCCACACCCGGTGGAATATTGGCCTGCAGATCTGTTCAGGTCAGGACTCTTATCACACATGTGAAGTTTGGGGAAGATCGGACATTTTATGCCTGAGTTATAACATCTTTTATTCAAATAATGAATAAATATTTTTGTATTCTTTTTAATATGTTCGTAGGAGTCTGTAACAGTTTTAACCATGTCACTTCCTGTTACCAACAGGTGGCGCTATGACTGTAACTGAAATTTTTCATGGTTGTTTGTTCAGGACAGAACACCTATCACTCGTGTGAAGTTTGGGGAAGATCGGACATTGCTTGCCTTAGTTACAGCATATTCCCTTTTCACTGCCTTAGTAGAATGCTTCAACACTTAGCTAAGTGTTGCTAGCATGTTTTATTATGTTTCTATCATGTTGCCAGTCTATTTAACACTTTTTGACACATTTTTAATTGGTTCCTAGGAGTCCATAACATTGTTAACCTTGTCACTTCCTGTTACCAGCAGGTGGCGCTATGACTATCACTGAATTTGGTCATGGTTGTTTGTTCAACGCCTATCACACGTGTGAAGTTTGGGGAAGATCGGACATTGCTTGCCTTTTTTACAGCAACTTCCTTTTTCACTGCCTTAGTAGAATGCTTTAACACTTAGCTAATGTAGCTAGCATGTATTAGTATGTATCTAGTATGTTGCCAGCCTATTTAACACTTGTTTACAATTTTTAATATGTTCCTAGGAGTCTGTAATAGTGTTAACCATGTCACTTCCTGTTACCAGCAGGTGGCGCTATGACTATAACTGAATTTGGTCATGGTTGTTTGTTCAGGACAGGACACCTATCACACGTGTGAAGTTTGGGGAAAATCGGACATTGCTTGCCTTTTTTACAGCAACTTCCTTTTTCACTGCCTTAGTAGAATGCTTTAACACTTAGCTAAGTGTTGCTAGAATCTTTCGTTATGTTTCTAGCATGCTGCCAGTCTATTTAACACTTTTTTACACTTTTTAATATGTCTCTAGGAGTCCATAATAGTGTTAACCTTGTCACTTCCTGTTACTAGCAGGTGGCGCTATAACTATAACTGAATTTGTTCATGGGTGTTTGTTCAGAGCAGAACACCTATCACACGTGTGAAGTTTGGGGAAGATCGGACATTGCTTGCCTTAGTTACAGCAACTTTCTTTTTCACTACATTATTAGCATGATTTAACACTTAGCTAATGTTGCTAGCATGTATTAGTTTGTATCTAGTATGTTGCCAGCCTATTTAACACTTGTTTACACTTTTTAATATGTTCCTAGGAGTCTGTAATAGTGTTAACCATGTCACTTCCTGTTACCAGCAGGTGGCATATGACTATAACTGAATTTGTCATGGTTGTTTGTTCAGGACAGAACACTTATCACACGTGTGAAGTTTGGGGAAAATTGGACATTGCTTGCCTTTTATACAGCAAGTTCCTTTTTCACTGCCTTAGTAGAATGCTTTAACACTTAGCTTAGTGTTGCTAGCATCGTTTCTTATGTTTCTAGCATGCTGCCAGCCTATTTAACACTTATTGACACTTTTTAATTTGTTCTTAGAAGTCCATAACAGTGTTAACCTTGTCACTTCCTGTTACCAGCAGGTGGCGCTATGACTACAACTGAATTTGGTCATGGGTGTTTGTTCAGAACAGAACACCTATCACACGTGTGAAGTTTGGGGAAGATCGGACATTGCTTGCCTGAGTTACAGCAACTTCCTTTTTCACTGCATTAGTAGCGTGCTTTAGCACTTAGCTAAGTGTTGCTAGCATGTATTAGTATGTATCTAGTATGTTGCCAGCCTATTTAACACTTATTGACACTTTTTAATTTGTTCTTAGAAGTCCATAACAGTGTTAACCTTGTCACTTCCTGTTACCAGCAGGTGGCGCTATGACTATAACTGAATTTGGTCATGGGTGCTTGTTCAGAACAGAACACCTATCACACGTGTGAAGTTTGGGGAAGATCGGACATTGCTTGCCTGAGTTACAGCAAGTTCCTTTTTAACTACATTAGTAGCGTGCTTTAGCACTTAGCTAAGTGTTGCTAGCATGTATTAGTATGTATCTAGTATGTTGCCAGCCTATTTAACACTTGTTGATGCTTTTTAATTTGTTCCTAGGAGTCCATAACAGTGTAAACCTTGTCACTTCCTGTTACCAGCAGGTGGTGCTATGACTATAACTGAATTTGGTCATGGGTGTTTGTTCAGAACAGAACACCTATCACACGTGTGAAATTTGGCGAAGATTGGACATTGCTTGCCTGAGTTATAGCAACTTTTATTCCCATGGCGAGACATTGAACTTCTTCACAGCGCCATGGACATCCCTTTAACGAAAACTCAAGATCTTCACAACTGAACATCACACCGGTCTTTAGATTAGACTGACCACAAAAAAGATGTTGATGTCATAAAATTTCTAGGAGTAGTTTGTCACAGTGTAAAATATGTCACTTCCTGTTGCCAATAGGTGGCGCTATGACTATAACTGAATATTGGCATTTAGATCTGTTCAGGTCAAGAGTCTTATTCATCATGTGAAGTTTGGGGCAGATTGGGCAATGTATGTCTGAGTTACAGGAACTTTTTCATGGCGAAACATCGAAATTTGTCAGGCCGCCATGGACACGCCCTTTAACAAAACCTCAATTCCTTCGCAATTTAACATCGCAAAGGGCTTTAGATTACACTGACCAAGTTTGGTGTTGATCTGAATAAATCTCTAGGAGGAGTTTGTTAAAGTACAACCCCTGAAAATGACAAAAACAACACCAATTTTGCAGGGAAAATTCAAAATAACCGACTTCCTGTTGGGATTCGGATTTCGTACCAAGAGACTTTTTTGTAGGTATTGGTGTGTTACATGTGTGTACCAATTTTTGTACATGTACGTGAAACATAGCTCGAGGCGCACTCCGTTGAATCTGTATAGGTGGCGCTATAGAGCCATTTTGCCACATCCGATGGACTATTGGCCTTTAGATGTGTTCAGGCCAGGACTCTTATCAAACATGTGAAGTTTGGGCAAGATCGGACATTTAAAACCTGAGTTACAACAAGTTTTATTCCCATGGTGAAAAAATATATATAAACTTTGGATCATGTTTATACAAACATTGATGGAGATGACATCGCGACCCCTTAACCCCCACTTCGGACAGTCTGATCACCTTTCTTTGTTTCTCACCCCTAACTAAGTATTCACCCTTCATCAACCGTGTGAAGCCATCAGTGAGGACCATCAAAGTGTGGCCAACTGGAGCAGACTATTTACTTCAGAACAGATTTCAATACACGGACTGAAGTATGATTGCTTCTCAGGCTTCCTGTGGCTCTCACACGGACCTTGATATCTATACCTCATCTGTACTGGATTACATCAACACCACCATCGACAGTGTTACAATAAAAAAACAGATCACAACATACACTAATCAGAAGCCGTGGGTGAACAAGGAGGAGCTACTTCTGCTGAAAGCCTGCAACACTGCCTTCAAATCAGATGATGCTCAGGCCTACAGTAAGTCCAAGGCTTTGAAAAGGGGCATCAAAAAGGCCAAGTACTGCTACAAGCTGAAGGTAGAGGAACACTTTTCATGACAATAGGACATCTCAAAGACTGCCTCCCACCCACGCTGGACCCACACCAATTTGTGTGACGTAAAAATAGGAGCATAGAGGATGCAGTATGCATAGTGTTGCACTCTGCACTCACACACTTGGACAATAACAACACATGTAACGATGTTGTTTGTTGTTTGTTGACTTCAGCTCAGCATTTAACACCATCATTCCCTCCAAGCTGACCACAAAACTTGGAGATCTGGACATTATCACCTCCCTCTGCAACTGGATTATGGACTTCTGACCAACAGACCTCAGCATGTTCGGTCAGGCCACACCTGCTCCACCACCATCACAATCAACACCGGCGTACCACAGGGATGTGTGCTGAGCCCATTCCTCTACTCCCTCTACATCCATGACTACAAGCCTGTGCATGGATCAAATTCCATCAAGTTTGCAGATGACACCACGGTGATTGGCCACATCAGAGACAACGATGAGACTGCCTACAGGGAGGAGGTATAGCACCTGGCCACATGGTGTGCTGATAACCTGCTCCTTAACACCAGCAAGATAAAGGGGCTCATTGTGGACTTTAGGAAGAAGAAAGGCAGCACGCACGACCCCATCCACATTAATGGGATGGTTGTTGAATGCGTCTCCAGCTTCAAGTTCCTGGGAACTACCATCTCAGTGGACCTGTCCTGGACCACAAACACCTCCAGCCTGGTCCAGGCTCACCAGCACCTCTTCTTCCTCAAGACACTGAAGAAGAACCAGCTGTCTTCAGTCATCCTGGTGAACTTTTACCGGTGTGCGATCGAGAGCATCCTGACCCTGACCCGTTACATCACAGTCTGCTATGGGAACTGCTCAGTGGCTGGCCGCAAGGCACTGCAGAGGGTGGTGAAAACCGCCCAACGCATCACAGGGACACCACTTCTTGCAATTGAAAACATCCAGAGAAACCACTGTCTACGTCAAGCTCGCAGCATTCTTAAGGACTCCTCTCGACCTGACCATAAACTGTGTAACCTCCTGCCCTCCGGGAGGCGCTTCAGGAGTCTCCAGACAAGCTTTTACCTTACTGATCTCTGCCCTCTGACACCCCCCCCCCCCCCCACACACACACACAGGGTTCTTTCACATCTTTTTCTGTTTGTTTAAACTGCAATTTGTATTTGTTCCCTCAAGTGCAGGAGGATGCAAATTTCATGAAGGGGAGCTCTGTGTTGCCGTCCATGAGACCGTCCGTGCGCACAGAACACAGCACGTGAGTAGCCTACTCACTTGAGCTTCCCCTCCTCTTTTTATCTTATGTTTGAATGCTTTAAACTCTTTTGAAAGTTTAAATTGGCAAGGTTTAAAAATGTGAAAATTATAAGCTTTTGTGACAATGCACTGCAGTGGCCTGTCAGCTGTAGTAAGTAATATAGTAATAATTTACTACTTTTGCCTGTTTTCTTCTTTTTCTGATTGTTTGAAATGAGGATTAATGACACCATAATATGCAATTTAGAGTATGTAGAGTATATTTACACCCCACATAAACTTTTGCTCATGCCCAACATTTTTCTAATTTACCGTATACACTTTTCATTTACAGTTGCACAGGTAGACAAGTTCCTCCAGGATGGCACAACACATTCTATTGCAAGGAAGTTTTGTGTGTCTTCTTGCACTTGTCTCAAAAGCATGGAGAAGATACCAGGAGATGGGATGTTTCATCAGAAAAGCTGGACAGGGCCATAGAAGGGTAACAACCCAGCAACCGGTATCTACTAGTGAGAGCTCTGCTTACAGCCTAGCATCATGAAGCTTTATTACCATTTGCATGAGAACACCAGATTTAGTAGGCCCACCATTACACAATGTATTTAAATAAAGATTTTCATTTTCTTCATTATTTCATTGTGTATGTGTATTTAATCATTTTTTTTTTTTTTTTTTTTTTTTTTTTGAAAAGTGTATACATAGCTGTGCGGCATACTGGACATTATCTGCTCACTGTGACATTGTGACTTTTCTCAACATTAATGTCTTTTCTCTTCCTTAAACAACTACTGCACCTTTACTGCTCATCTTACCTTGTGTCCTGCTGGACCTGTCTCACCACGTTCACCCTTGCCAGGCGGTCCTTGTTCTCCTCTCTCTCCCTACAAAATCATTTATTACTACAGTGAAGGCATTTTTTTGTTTTTTTGACCAGCTTAAAAGGTACACATTTTTGATATTACAAAAGTTTTTTTTTTTTAAGTGGTTTTCAACCAGGAGACCATGATACACTGTAAACATCAAGATGGTCTCTAATAAATGTTACAATTATTTACATTTAGTTATATTAAAAAAAATCTTAATTTAATACAATACATCAATCATACATAATATTTATTTTCTAATATTGTCTTGGACAAAGGGGACTTTGAAGTAAAAAAAGCTAAGATTCACTGAATTAAAACCACTCTTTTCTCCATATGTACATATTTCTTCGAAAATTTCCTGTAGAGAGCAGTATGACAGCACATGCTGTATCTTGAAAGACATTGACATTTTCATAGGTGCATTGCTTCTTATATAAATATAAATTATTTAATAAAATACTAGTGTAACATGTACATTGGTTTAGTAAAGTAATAAAGTCTGTAAAAAAATAGTTTAAATTAAGCTTTTTTTTCTTCTCAGTAGACTGCAGAGAAGTGCTCCCACACAAATTAAACACACTTGTTTAGTCATTTGTTGTGTTAACCTTTCAGTCCTTAACAGAGCTACTGTATCACTGACACATTTGACTGAAACCACAGAAAATGACCACATCATTAAACTGTGATATATATATATCATCAGTGACTGTGTTACAAACACACCTTGGTTCCTGGCAGGCCTGGAAGCCCAGGCTCACCTTGAGGCCCAAAGAATCCAGGTTCACCCTGCATACAGAAGCAATACAAGGAACAGTCTATAAATTACTAGGACTCAAGTCAAGTATCTAAATTAAAAAGATGGAATACTGTATATATATATATATATTGACGCTTGGTCAGGAAACCTTGGCGTAACATTTTTTGATGTGCAGGGTTCGCCATTGATTTAGATAATAAACCCTTGATGTCAACATGCCAACACGAAAGGTACTGGGAATTTTATCATTATGATTAAATTATATATTGAGTAATAATATTGTCATTATTGCATATGTTGGGGTGTGATTTGTTTCAATGTAAACAGTAAGAACAGTTTTATTTATATTAAACTATTTTAATTTATGAGCATGTAACCCGACCCCTGACCCTAAACCTACTATTTGTCAATAAAACATAGGATATAACCGGCAAATACAAATTCAGTTATCATTTATTTAAAAAGTATTGATATTCCAAGTCTTCCAAGGCAAAACGATTAATTTGCGATAGTGATGTGTCATTAGCGAGCAGGCCTGCGTTGGACTTAAGAGCTGATTCTTTGTAGCGAACGAGAAGAGACTCCTTTTGGGGATAGCCAAATAAGAATAAGAAATATAATAAATAAAAAGAAAACAAAATAGAAAAATGAATAAAACAAGCTAGTTTTAGAGGCCGTATTTGCTTTTGTTAATTTTATAATAAATAAAAAGAGAATAAATAGAATACGAAAAGAAAAGAAAGTGCAAGTCTAATAGGGCCAAGTAAAAAAAAAAAAAAAAAAAAAAAAAAACAGAATTAGAATAGAGTGTGCTAGAGTTAAAGCGATAAATAAAGATTAATAAAGAGATTTTTTTTAACCAATTCTTGAAAATGGCTAAGGATTCAGCTGCTCAGATGGAGTTAGGTAGGTCATTTAATACACTGGCATTTAAATGCAAGCACGTTGGTTAAGGTAAGAAAACACTGCATTGTTGCAGCATCGGTCCCCTCACAGAGATAAGGAATTGCATCAGCTCATCCAAGTTAAGGAATCTGATATTTCTGAATGACTTTTGCATTTATTTATTTGATTTGTTTGCTATGATTGTGTGTTTAGTTTTTAAATAAAAGTGTCACGGTTCATGAATGCACCGTCTCCTGCTCGTCTCATGTTACGTCATGTTGATTGTTTCATGTGGGTGTTACCTGCAGCTCATTCCACTAGCCTACTTAATGCCCTGTCTTTCATCTCTTGTTTGTCAGTTCGTTGTTTGAGGTCCTCCGTGGTTCATGTCTGTTCATCCTCCAGCTTTACTGCTTCGTGCCTTGTTTCCTGTTTCGGTCAACCTTGGATTACAGCCATATCACCTTGGATCTATCACCACCATCACCTCCACCAGCGTACTCAAACCCCAACTCACCTGTTTGTGCTGCCGTTGAGGTCCCTGCGTCACCCTCCAACATCTCCTCATCAATTACTATCCATCAATAAACATTCTTACTTGCATTTGCCTCCTGTCCTCCATTATATCATAACAGAATGATCTGACCAACTATGGAGGCAGCGAGTAACCAATCACTCGCCCTGGAAGAATTTCTCAGCGCCAGTGCTCGGAGGATGGACTCCCAGGAGAGGAATCTTAACGATACTGGTCACGCGGTTCAGGCTTTGGTGGCGCAGGTGTCCGAGCTCACCCAACAACTACAGCTGCTACGAGTTCCCACTGCGCCGCTCACACCGCCCATTCCTCCCACACCACCGGAAGCCCCCTCCCAGCCGGAACCACGTCTCCCCATTCCGGAGTCCTACTCGGGTGAGCCTAACTTTTGTAGAGCTTTCTTAACCTGTTGCGATATGCATTTCTCTCTCCAACCTAGAACCTTCACCAACGAACGAGCCAAGGTGGCTTTCATCTTGACCCTGCTCACTGGGAGGGCAGCATTATGGGTAACAGCGGTGTGGGAGAACCAAGATCCATGCTGCGCCTCGTTCCAGACACTCTCTGACAAGATGAGGCGGGTCTTTGATCGGGCCGTCGCCGGGAGGGAGGCTCGCCGAGTTACGTCAGAATGAGAGATCCGTCTCAGATTATTCCATCGAGTTCCGTACTCTGGCAGTGGAGTGTCATTGGAACAAGGAGGCGCAGTGGGACGTGTTACTGCATGGGCTGGCTGACCACGTCCAGAAAGAAATCTACACCCTGGATCTTCCGACTTCACTTAATGGGCTCATCGAACTAGCGTATGCACGTCTGACGCGAGTCCATACGAGGCCCAGACTGATGTGCGGGTCAGCGGCGGGGACACTGCCAGCCCCTCCTACGATCACGAGCCCATGCAGGTAGGGCGAGCTTGGCTTTCCCAGGAGGAGAAGAAGAGGCAGAGGTCCCTAGGCCTGTGCCTCTACTGCGGGGGGACCAGTCATCACGCTTACATCTGTCTGGTAAAAGGCCAAGCCCGGTTGTACGTATTAGGCTACTATCGGGTGGGATGTCTGCCAAGAAGACCTCATCATCATCCACGCTCCTCCCGGTAAGACTAAGATGGTCAGCACAGCTTCACAACTGTCAAGCACTACTGGACTCAGGGGCAGAAGGTAATTTTATGGACAGTACACTCACACGCAGACTTCACATTCCCCTCAGACCCCTCACGCACCACATCACGGTTCACGCCCTCAATGGACAGAAACTACCGGTCATATCTCACGTCACTGAAGAAATCACCCTCAACACATCAGGCAACCACTCTGAAACCATCTCCTTCCACATCCTTGACTCTCCCCTTGCACCCATAGTCCTCGGTCACCCCTGGCTCCTTCTTCACAACCCCAGAATAGACTGGCAATCTAATTCCATTCTGGCTTGGAACAATAAATGTCATGAGTCTTGTTAGTGTCTGCCTGTCCGTCTATTTCTATGTCTGTGTTTCAGGAGGAGGCAGTGGACTTGTCTAACGTGCCCACTGAGTACCTCCACCTGAAGGAAGTGTTCAGTAAGTCTTGTGCTGCTTCTCTTCCTCCGCATCGTCCCTATGACTGTGCCATAGAATTACTGTCAGGTAAGTCTCCACCTAAAGGCAAATTATATTCACTTTTTGTTCCGGAAAAGGGAGGCTATGAAGAAATATATTTCTGATTCTCTAGCTTCAAAGTTCATCTGCCCTTCCTCTTCTCCAGCGGGGGCGGGTTCCTTTTTGTGGGGAAGAAAGACGGATTGCTGCGACCTTGCGACTTACGTAATGCTTATCATTTGGTCCGTATCAGGGAGGGGGATGAATGGAAGACAGCTTTTAACACCCCCAGGGGGCACTTTGAATACTTGGGCACTTTGAATACTTGGTCACCCCTTCGGGCTCTCGAACTCCCCAGCGGTGTTCCAGGCATTCGTCGACGACGTGCTGTGATATATGATTGATCAATTCATATATGTCTACCTAGATGACATATTGATTTTTTCCTCTTCTCTCCAGGAACATGTGCAGCACAGAGATTGCTAGAGAATGGGCTTTTTGTCAAGGTCGGAGAAATGCTAGTTTCATGCACAGTCGGTTCCGTTTCTTGGGTATATCGTGTCGACTGAGGGAATATGCATGGATGCCGAGAAGGTTAAGGCTGTGGTAGAGTGGCCAAGTCCAGATTCCCGTAAGACCCTACAGAGGTTTCTGGGGTTCGCCAACTTCTACCGGCGTTTTATTTAGCCGAGGCTGTGTTTGCCAAACTGAAGAGCTGCTTTGTTTCAACCCCTATCCTGATCACCCCTGACCCATCACGTCAGTTTGTGGTGGAGGTCGATGCGTCGGAGGTGGGGGTAGGGGCGGTGTTATCTCAACGTTCTCCCTCAGACGACAAGGTGCACCCATGCGTGTTTTTCTCTTATCGATTATCCCCTGCTGAACGAAATTATGATATTGGTAACCGAGAATTGTTGGCAGTCAAGATGGCATTGGAGGAATGGCGCCACTGGCTAGAAGGTAGTTTTGACCGTGGTGGACCGGTTCTCGAAGGCCGCCCACTTTATTCCCTTGCCCAAATTACCCTCAGCCAAGGAGACAGCATTGACCGTTGTAGATCACGTCTTTCGTTTACATGGCCTCCCGATAGACGTGGTTTCTGACAGGGGACCCCAATTCGTGTCCAAATTTTGGCAAGAGTTTTGTAGATTACTGGGAGCGACTGTAAGTCTGTTCTCAGGGTTTCATCCCCAGAGCAATGGTCAAACCGAGAGAGCCAACCAAGATATGGAAAGGGTGTTACGATGTTTGGTCTCCAAGAATCCTTCCTCCTGGAGCCAACAATTGTCAATGGTGGAGTACGCCCACAATACCTTACCAATATCAGCTACGGGACTATCTCCATTTGAGTGTAGTGTAGGTTACCAGCCACCTATTCTTTCCAGTCTCGAATCCGAAGTTGCGGTCCCCTCCATTCACGCCTTCGTCCAGAGCTGTCACCGCACTTGGACTAGAGCCCGTGAGACTTCTTCTTCGCGAGATCTTCTGATCAGCGGCAGCTGCAGTTCATTCCACCAGCCTACTTAATGCCCTGTCTTTTGTCTCTTGTTTGCCAGATCATTGTTTGAGGTCCTCCGTGGTTCATGTCTGTTCGTCCTCCAGCTCTCAAACACCAACTCACCTGTCTGTGCTGCCGTTGAGGTCCCTGCGTCACCCTCCAACATCTCCTCATCAATTACTATTCATCAATAAACATTCTTACTTGCATTTGCCTCCTGTCCTCCATTATATCGTAACAAAAAGTTTTATTAAAATGTTAAATAATAGTTCAATCGTTTTTTTTTTTTTTTTTTTTACAAAACAAAATGCATAAAAATTAGTCCTTTATAAAAACATTACATAAAAAATTGCTTACCAACACACAAACCATTCACAATTGCTAAATTTGGGCTAAAATAGAAGGATCTGAGTGATACTAAATGAATAGCCATTTCGGAACCATGAGAGTTCAAAAGAGCTGAATCTTTCAAAAGAGTCGCAAAGCTAATCCTGTGTTTTACAGTCTGTGTACAAATTTAAAAAAGAAAATGCTACCAGAAGAAGCCTTACGTCAGCAGGATAATTTTTGCAGCTAAAACATTATGTTTTACTCTCTTCATTGCATAACAACATTGAATGGCTTCAAAAGACTTTAAAAGCAATATGACTTGTTTGTAATGCTTTTATACTGTTTGTTTGTGGTCAGTTTTTGCAATACATACCTGTGAATACACTTATATATTTGCCTGTTATGTGATTTAGACTGAACAAAATTATAAATGCAACACTTTTGTTTTTGCCCACATTTTTCATGAGCTGAAATCAAAGTCTTAAAACTTTTCCTATGTACACAAAAGGTCTATTTCTCTTTATTTGTCTAAATCTGTGCTAGTGAGTACTTCTGCTTTGCAGAGATAATCCATCCAGCCTCACAAGTGTGGCATATCAAGATGCTGATTAGACAGCATGATTATTGCAAAGGTGTGCCTTAGGCTGGCCACAATAAAAGACCACTCTAAACTGTGCAGTTTTATCACACAGCACAATAGCACAGATGTCACAAGGACAGGAATGTCCACTAGAGCTGTTGTCCGTGAATTTAATGTTCATTTCTCTACCATAAGCCATTGCCAAAGGCACTTCAGAGATTTTGGCAGTACATCCAACCGGCCTCACAACCACAGACCACGTGTAACCACACCAGCCCAGGGTCGCCACATCCAGCTTCTTCACCTTCAAGATTATCTGAGACCAGTCAATCTGACAGCTGCTGCAACAATCGGTTTGCATAACCAAAGAATTTCTGCACAAACTGTCAGAAACCATATCAGGGAAGCTTATCTGCATGCTTGTCGTCGTCATTTGGGTCTTGACCTGACTGCATTTCCTTGTCGTAACTGACTTGAGTGAGCAAATGCTCACATTAGATGGAGTCTGGCACTCTGGACCGGTGTTCTCTTCACAGATGAATACCGGATTTCACTGTACAGGGCAGATGGCAGACTGTGTGTATGGTGTCATGTGGGTGGAGTGGTTTGCTGATGTCAACATTGTGGATTCAATGGCCCATGGTGGCGGTGGGGTAATGGCATGGGCAGGCGCATGTTAAGGACAACTAAAACAAGTGCATTGTATTGATGGCATTTTGAATTACACAGAAATACCAAGGCGAGATCCTGAGGCATATTGTTGTGCCATTCATCCACAACCATCAGCTCATGTTTCAGCATGATAATGCATGGCCCCATGTTGCAAGGATCTGTACACAATTCTTGGAAGCTTAAAACATCCCAGTTCTTGCATTATATTATAAGATAAGAATATTATATTGTATTATAAGAATAGCATACTCACTGGACATGTCACCCGTTGAGCATGTTTGGGATGCTCTGGATCGGCGTATACAACAGCGTGTTCCAGTTCCTGCCCACATCCAGCAACTTGTGGATCAACATTCCACAGGCCACAATCAACAACCTGATCAGCTCTATGCGAAGGAGATGTGTTGCAATGCGTGAGGCAAATTGTGGTCACACAAGATACTGACTGGTTTTCACATTATAGAGTGGCCTTTTATTGTGGCCAGCCTAAGGCACACCTGTTCAATGTCTAATCAGCATCTTGATATGCCACACCTGTGAGGTGGATGGATTATCTCAGCAAATGAGAAGTGCTCACTTACTCAGATTTAGACAGATTTGTGAACAATATTTGAGAGAAATAGACCTTTTGTGTACATAGAATGAGTCTTAGAACTTTGAGAAGTGTTGAGTTTACAATTAAGGGGTAGGGTTAGGTGCTCCAATGCAGGTATACATTTAAATACAATTTTATAAAATAGCTGCTGCACTCACCTCTGTCTTTCCTGCACCACAGGACGCATAGAGAGAAGGAATGCCCGTTATCTGCCTTGCTCATCTCTTAATCTTGAGCAATTATCAGCTTGTTTTTTCCACATCACACTGCAAACCAAAGTTGGATTACCCCAAAGACTTGCTGTTTTTGTAACCATTTTATTTGTTTGTTCACCTCTAGGAAATAAACTTTCCATTGCATCTAATCCTCTGCCTTTGAGTCCACTGTTCTCCTTGTCCAGTCACAGAATCTACTGAGGCAAATATAATGCACAACAGAGGAGGATGAGATGTGCCGATGCTCCTTACTCGGGTGAGCCTAACACATGTCGCTCCTTTTTGTCCCAAAGTTCTCTGACTTTCTTGCTGCAGCCTTCCTGTTTTCCCATAGAGTGGTCCAAGGTAGCTTTCACCATCACGCTCTTGGTGGAAAAGCAAGAGAATGGGGAATGGCCATTGGGGATAATGAACAGAACTGCTGTTCCTCCTTTTGAGAGTTTCTTGGAGGAACTACGCAATGTGTTTGATTGCACAGCTCAGGGAACTGAAGCAGCACGAGCCTTGGCACTGCCACAGTAGGGAGAAGGTTAAAAATCCAGTTCCTCAATCAAGTTTTGCACCCTTGCAACATCCTGTGGCTGGAACAACAAGACTCTTTGGGATAATTTTCTCCACGGTCTGGCCGAGCATATTTAGAATGAAATCTATTCCCTTGAATTATCCTTGAGCCTGTATGGACTCATCAACCTTTCCCGGTATTGAGGATGTGTGGTTAATCTCAAGCCTATTACTAGAGCTGTGTCTGTAGTCTCTAGTGAGATGCCATCTCAACGTCTCAACTTCCCTGAGAATGAGCCTTTGCAGGTTGGGAGAGTGCGGTTGACGTCGAGGGAGTGACGTCATTGCCTGGACAGCCAACTGTGTCTCTACTGCGGAGAGGCTGGTCACATATCTGCTGTGTGCCCAGCCGCTAGGCAGCGCTTACCTCTCAAGTGAGAGCAGAAGGTGAGCGTTACTAGAGCTTGATTGCCCTCTGGTGGTCAGTTTGAGTTTTAAGCCTCATCCCTGGTCAAGGGGGCTGCTTATCAATTGTCTGCATTTATTGACTCTGGAGCAGAGGGCAATTTCATGGATGCTGGGCTGGCCAAACGCTTGGGGATTCCTTCCATTGCTCTTGCTGAGCAAATAAAGTATTGGCCAGAACACTTTGCAGCACCCTTCTTACCAGAATTACCCATGCTACGAAGTTTGTTACACTTACGCTCTGGCAATCATGTCAAGTAGATCGGCTTTCTCCTTATTCACTCACTCACCACCCAAGTAGTTTAGGGACACAACAGGCTAGTCAAACATAACCCTCACATTGACTGGGTTCTCAAATCTGTTTCAACTTGGAGCCCTTTTAATTTAGCTCAATGTTTGGGTGCTGCAATCTCCCCTGTTATGTTTTGTTCTTTGTTGCAGGAGGAGCCGGTGGACCTGCTGGGTGTACCTGAGGCTTACCATGACTTGAGAGTGGTTATACAAAAGTCATGATTTTGTATAATAGGTGCCCTTTAGATTAAGACAAACATCAGAAAACAACAGAGGACCCTGCATGTACAAAAGTGACGCTAAAGGGGTACCTTAAACCAAAAATAAAAAGGAGTCCTGACCAAGCATCAATATGTGACGAGCTGGGAGTGAGAATGTGTTGATATTTTCATTGTCAATTAATAAGACATTCTACCCTCTCTTATTCAGTCAATGAACACTGTGTGCACATGTAATGGTCTCAATTTCAGAATCCTTAAAAAGAACATGAGAGCATCACATTTGCACAATGTTAGCATTCAGAGCCTTCAGCCTCTAAGTGAATCCAGGGTTATAAAAAATGGGAGGGATTTTTACAAGGCCAGCAGGTTTTAAATGTAGAAAAGTATGCAGGCAAACAAACCAAAACAGCAACAAGCATTAGCTGATGCCTATTTGAGCATTCTTTTAATTGGAAACATTTCCCCCCACTGCTCCAGTGGTTTTCCACTCACTTTCTCATTATTTTCAAAAACATATTTTGCCAATTTATAACATGAACATCTGCAATCAGCTTTTAATTTTAAGTTCAGAAGGCAAGGAAACAATGCACATAACAATATACAAAATGGTGGAATCTCTGTAAGAGTGTTCTGTACAAGTTGACACTCAAGACGTAAATGTTTGGTCATCATAACATAAGCCTGGGTATTATAAGAATACTAGGATAAACTGGGCAAAGTACTTTAACAATCTAATTCACTGATGTATTGTAACCAAATTATTCCACAACCAATGAATCTCAATAATGTGCATTTGGATAAGAAGCCACAAAGCCATGTTAAACAGGTTAATGTGAAAGATACATGGACACAATATAGTCACACTTTAACAACTGTTATGTGTCTCTAAACATGATATATGCTGCTGGATATGGGTGATGGGTGGGATTAGAGGTTTTAGGTTTATGGAGACACACAATTTACCTTAATCCCGGGGAGTCCAGGCAGCCCTGGAAGTCCTGGCTCACCCTATGTAGAAAAAGTGCAACAAATTACAGCCAAAACAAGCCACCGCTTCTGGCAATGAGCCTGAAAACCCAGCACAACCTCAATTGGTTTCCTCTAAAACCACAGAATCAAAAGATTGGCGCTAGTTCACCTACTAAAGTGAAAACCATCAAGATTCTAGTTAAAATGAAGACACATTTGCCATCTATTGGTGTTGTCCCTACTTAAGTTATTTTATTTAAGTAAAGTTCAAGTATATTTTTTAAGTATACTTTATGTGGTATGTATACAAATATCAGTGTACTAGTAGTATATTTGTAAGATATGTCTATTATGACTGTTTCACATCGTGATTGTCAGTGGAGAGTGAGAATCACGTTTTGTTACTGCCCATGTTAATTAATCATTCATGCTGCAGGTGATCCAGAAAGAGCAACACAAACGGTCTATTCAACCACACATCATTACTTATGTGTTACAGACATTTAGATAACAGAAGAAAGAAGTACTGGAATAAAGGTTTATAGTATGGGTATAAACACAGTAGCGATCAAAACGAAAATACATTGTGTATATATATATATATATATATATATATATATATATATATATATATATATATATATATATATATATATATATATATATATTTATATATATAAAATACAATATAATAAAAAGACTTACCGTATTTTTCAGACTATAAGTCGCAGATCAGTAAAAGTCAGATCAGTCCAAAAATACGTCATGATCAGGAAAAAAACATATATAAGTCGCACAGGACTATAAGTCGCATTTATTTAGAAGCAAGAGAAAACATTACCGTCAGCTGCAAAAGGGCGCTCTATGTTGTCAGTGTAGGTTACAGGAGCACTGAGAAGCATAGAGCGCCCTCTCATGGCTGTAGACAGTAATGTTTTGTCTTGGTTCATTTCTCTCGGTTCATGTCAAATTAATTTAGATAAATAAGTCGCACCGGACTATAAGTCACAGGACCAGCCAAACTATAAAAAAAAGTGCGACTTATAGTCCAGAAAATACAACAATTCTTCTTTAGAATCGTTGAGAGAATCGTGCATTTTGTAATTTTCAGTTGAATAAAATACAGTTTTCCCCTATATATTTCATCATTGAGTATTTCTTCAAAAAAGTCAAAAAAATCTTTTCTCGTCTAATTCTTGTGAACCCAGTCTCCTGTCTCGGGATAAGTGTTTTGTCACATCCCTAACAGATATCTTACCAGAAAATGACTTTTGTAGTGTTTGAAGTCATCTTCTAGACTATTACTTGAGTAAAAGTCTCAAAGAATGTGATATTTATTGTACTTAAGTACGAAAAGTATTTTTTTTTTATCTGATACGTACTTAAAGTAAAAGTACAAGTAAATGCAAAATGGAAAAAGAAGCAAATAGATATGCAGTGCCCTCCATGAGTATTGGAACAGCAAACAAAATTTTTAAAAGCTGTGAAAATGAACCCTAAAATACATGTCTGCAAAATGTTGAACAACCTCCAGAAAGCTGGGATGATGCTCTGTCAATCTACAGTCCGGAGGAAAATTAGACACAGAATTACAGAAGCTACACAGCAAGATGCAAACCTCTGATCAGCACCAAAAATAGAAAGGCAAGATTGTACACAAATGTGAGCCAGAGTTTTGGAACTGAGTTGATGGACTGATGAGACCAAGATAAATCTTTATCTAAGTGATTGGAAAGCAAAAGTGTGGAGAAAAAATGGAACTGCAAATGATCCTAAGCATGCAACCTAATCTGTAAAGCTTGGTTGGAGGTGGTTTCATGGCATGGGCATGCATGGCTGTCTCTAGATCAGAACCACTTAATTTTAATGATGACTTAATATATGATGGCAGTAGCAGAATGAATTTGGAAGGGTACAACATCATCTTTGTAATGCTGCTTAAAGGAAAATAACAATAAAAAGGTTTTGTTTAGTTTCAACAATACAGTATAATATGTTTATCTTTGTAACTGTAGTGACACGATACTGCGCACGTCAAGAATCAGGAAGTTGATCGCTATGCGATAGTCAGTCGCAGCAACCTGCAATCTCTCTCAGTCACCTCTTTCTCCAGCGATCGCATTTTTCTTTTCCCTTTGCTAAAGCAACGTCTGTGAGTATTTCTTATCATGCAATATTGGGATAATGTCTATTTTTATTGAAAGATTATTTGTTTTAAATTAACTTTAGTTGAGTGTATTTGGTATCAACTGTAGGCAACTGTAATTTGTTCACAATAGCGTGAAACAACTGGCCCATATAATCAGCCTCTTAGGTCAACATCAGGTCAATGAATGGGCTCTCCATGGGAGAGATCCTTTCAAGTCATCAAAAGGTTACACTATCGTTGTCTCTCCATGGGGTGTTATTGTATTGTTTGTAGCACATTTGTTAACAGGTAGGCTATAAAGATCACAGACAGTACTTTGGGTTAAGACTGTTTGAAGGATGACATGCTAACGAAGAAATGCTACACTGCTACCTTTAATAAATTCTTCTCCCCACTTTGGTCAAGCTTACTTATTTTATGTATTAGAGTAATCTAGTACATTGGCAAGCCACCCAAACTACTGCTCAGTCAAATACAGCAAAATTGAACAATTTGGCGAGAGCCAGCCAGGAGAGACAGACAAGAATAGAACTCACCAATTGCAACAAGAAGTGAACAAAAGAGTTTTGGAGATTCTACAGTTTTTGTGTTGAAGATCAACAGACCGCATCTGTGGACATAAGTTATTTGAATCAACTTGATCCTGTCTCAAAGATTCTAATTTGGTGAGTGAAACTATCAGCTATCTAAAAAATCTTAAAGAACACTTTTTCATAAGTAAGCAGTTCATTTGATGTATGTAGTGTAACCATAATAACCCGTGTAGCACTGTTTAAGAAATATTTGGCTTAGGCCTTTCTCTTGAGTCTGTAGGAACCTTTTAAATGATTTAGTTAATTCTCCTGAGACTGTAGGAGCTATAGAAAAAAGTGTTTATAGCATGGTCCAGTCATCTTGAGTCTATAAGAATCATTCAAGAAAGAGGTTTAGTCCGTTCTCATGAGACTGTAGGAGCCATAGATGTGTAATTATAGGCTTAATCCTGTTCTCTGGAGTCTGTAGGAATTGTTTAAGAAGCAATTTAGTTTGTTCATCAAGAGACTGTAGAAGCAGAGGCTTGGTCCTTTCTCTTTATGTCTGTAGGAATTGTTTAAGAAACAATTTAGTCCGTTCATAAAGAGATTGTAGAAGCAGAGGCTTGGTCCGGTTTCTTTTTGTCTGTATGAATTGTGTGAAAGAAACAATTTAGTCCAGTAATCAAGAGACTGTAGAAGCAAGGGCTTGGTACTTTCTCTTAGCATCTGTAAGAATTGTTTAAGAAACAGTTTAGTCCGTTCATCAAGAGATTGTAGAAGCAGAAGCTTAGTCCTTTCTCTTTATTTCTGTAGGAATTGTTTAGGAAACAATTTAGTCTGTTCATAAAAAGATTGTAGAAGCAGAGGCTTGGTCCGTTCTCTTTTTGTTTGTAGGAATTGTGTAAAAAAACAATTTAGTCCATTTCTCCAGAGACTGTAGGAGTCATAGATAGAGTTGGGACTGATGTTGCATGCAAGAATTGGGAATTCTTGACTGGGTGCTAATTCAGTAGCCACTAATGTAGATTGAAATTAATGTTCAAACCGAGTTAGATGATGATGGCATAAAACCATGAAACTGTAAGTTTGTTTGCCTTCCATAAAAATACAGAAAAAAAATATAATGTAAATTGTCTAAGGGACAAATTTGAAAAAGAAATTCAGCCTTCTGAGCTAGAACTCAATTCAGACATTAAACAAGGAAAGTTAGCCTGAATGTAAATGTTTTGATTTAAATGGAAGATTGAAAACCAAGCTGAGCTTTTAAACTAATGATTTGTCTGTGTAACTGAAAATGGTCAGTCTAACAGACTGCTGTGAATTTAAATCTGAATAAGTACCTCAGTTCTAACACAGACTCGTCTTGAGTGGAAAATGAATCATTCATGTAGCTGTCACTGAAAAGGTTGAATTTTCTTTTAAGTATTTCAGTCACTTATTTTTGTTAAAAGGTATTTAGTTCACAAATGGTGTGTAATGTTTTATGAATGTTTATTTGTAAATTGTATTTAAAGGGGGGGTGAAATGCTCGTTTTCACTCAATATCCTGTTAATCTTGAGTACCTATAGAGTAGTACTGCATCCTTCATAACTCCAAAAAGTATTTAGTTTTATTATATTCATAAGCGAAAGATAGTCTGTACCGATTTTTCCCGGAAAAACACGAGCGCCTGGAGGCGTGACGTGTGGGCGGAGCTAAAGAATCACGAGCGCCAGTAGGCTTTTGCGTTGAAAGCGTTTGGAAGCTGTGACAGCTGTGAAGGCTGAAACTGAACGAGAGCAGCAGCAGCAACGACTCGCTCGAACCCGGGTCTCCGATGGGAGGCGGACGCACTAACAAGGAGGCAGAGATATTTGAAGCAGTTTTACTCACCGCCTGTGGTTCCAACACACGATCGTGACCCTTTTTCGTTGGGATTGCATCATCCTTAAGAAATAAACGATACGCAAATCCGTCGTCAAACTGGGCTTTGTTTGTAAAACAAGCATTTTAGAAATGCAGGGAACAAACACAAACACTTACACAACTCCGTTGATGCTCTGTAAAAATAAACTCCATCCACTGGTCCCTTAATGCTGTTTTTTCTTTGGTAATCTGTGCAGGGTTGTCTTGCCCTGGCAACCAAAAACACACTCCTTTTGTGACATTTCGCGATGCTCCCGCTCTGATCAGGGAATGCCTGTTGTGCTCTCAGTGCTCCGCTCTACGGGAGCGCGCGCTCTTCCGGCAGACTTGTCCTCAGGACCCATATAAGGAAATTCCGCTCCATCTAACGTCACACAGAGCCATACTCGAAAAAAACTTGTGACAAACCGGAAGGAGTATTTTTGGAACAGAAATACTCCTTCAAACGTACAACTTAATTTTTGAAACTTTGTCCATGTTTAGCATGGGAATCCAACTCTTTAACAGTGTAAAAAACTCAGTATGCATGAAATAGCATTTCACCCCCCCTTTAAGTATTCTAAATACTGGGTAATAGTGACATTTACTGGTGAAATGTGTAACATTATTTGAATTTGTCACATGATCTAGTTAGCCGTGTGAGTATCAGATCCACAAAATAAATGTGCACATGCTGAGAGCTGTCTAATTGTACGATTGGTAGAAAGAATGTCTACATAAATGTTTTCTAATGTCTCCTGGATTTTTTATTAGAAGGCGCACACGGTATGTTGTTTATACCTTGGATTTTATCTGTTACTTTGCAAGGTTAATGTATTGTGTGTATTGATATTGGTTCAGTAAGAAACAGATTTTGTTAAGCTGTGGTAAAAACAGAAACACACTCATAGGTTATGTATCTGAATGTAATTTTATTTGTTTCAGTTTTTCACGGTGTCGTGATGTAAAGATGTCAAGATGTTGATATCCAAAGGGGTGACACGATGTTCAAGTGATGTCGAAATATAATCAAGATGGCGATGAAGATGACACTTGTACTCTTTGAAAAAAAGACATTAAATGTTAAGACATCAGTTGAAGCGTGATTCTTTTAATCAAAAGATAACCTTCAGGAGCCGTTAGAGTGAAAAACATATTTACACCCCTGGAAGAGAGAGAGAGAGAAAAAAAAAACGTTTTCAGACCCCTGAAAGAGTGCAAGAATTCATTTTGGAGAATGGAAAATCATAGCAAGCACTACAGGTGAAGAGTATTTAGTCGACCTCGGTGGAAATTGTAGCCATTGGTGGAAAAGAATATACGTCGCCATTCAATGAGGCAACGCGATTTTGTCACATTGAAACTCGTTATAGTCTTTCGCATGACTGAATTTCTTGCCGGCAAGAAGATATTGCTGCAGTGACGACAGAGTTTTGGACAATTTGGTTGGCAATAAGAGTTGCTACCTTGGATTCACAGGTTAGACTGTATATTTTCACCTTGAAATCTATTTTTTTGTTTTTGATTGCTTTTACATTTATGCTAGTTAGAATTGTATACAAATGGTTTAAAAAAATATTTGCATTTGATAATTTGCTGAGTTGGTAAAATTGTGTAACTTGTTTTATAACTGACTTTATGCAATTTCCAATTGTTTTATTACAGCTTGCTATCAGTGTTTAAAGCTGAAAATAGTGTAGTTTAAAGTAAGTTACCAACATGGAACAAAATAGATCAGACAGTATTTTAGACCAAGTGATTCAAGCTCTTGAAGATGAAAAGGCACAATTAGTGGGGAAATTAGAAACTGAAACTGATGTCTCAGACAGACAAAGTTATGAGAAACGCTTAGCTGAAATTAATGCAGATCTGGAAGTTAATAAAGCAAGATTCCAGGAATCATCCGTACAAGATGAGCAAGAAGCTAGGCGATCAGAAAGAGAAAGGCGTCCAACAGAAAAAATGCTTGAGTTGAGACATGATGAGTTAGCAAAAAGAGAACGGAAGTTTGTTTTCACATACTTAAACTTTAAAGCTGAAGCTCAGTTTATCAGATCTAAACTGAAAGAAGAGTGCTCTAAAACTGAGATAGATGATATGATGGTGACTGGAGGAAAACGTGAATCAGAGCTAAAACAAATATATGAGCGTATTCGTGTGATGAACGTCCCATCTCAAGATACAAGAAGGAGAATGGATAGCTGCACTTCAGTTACTAGTGAAATAATTGCATTACTGAAAAAACGTTATGCAGAAGTTGGCACTAAAGAGTTTGATGCTAAGGCTGCAAAAGAAACACTCCTCCAGTTAATTCAAAGAGATGACGCCAAGTCAATTTATGGGTCAAGTGTGTCGAGAACCGAAAGAGATGGTCTGCAAGGAAGTCATGTGTCAGTAAAAAGAGCGGAAGCAGCGGCATGCTTAGCTGCAAAACGTGCTGAACTGAAGAGAGAAAAGGAAATCTCAGCTCAAAGAAAAGAGGAGCTAGTCCAACAAGATAGGTTCAAAATGTTGGAGGAGCAAAGGGATCTTGAAGCTATGGGAGCTGAATACATTGTGTATGCAGAAGAAGAATCAAGATTGAATGCTGAAATAGGAGATACTAAAGAAAGAATCATTCTGCCTCCATGTCAGCATCCTCTGCAACATAATAACCCTTCGGGCAACAAGGTTTTTCAAGAAACTTTGGCTCAAACATGCTCTGAAAATGAGCTAGAGAAGAAAGTAGATAAGGTCCTATTAGTGAAAGCGCTGAAAGAATCCCTGACAATGACCAAACTTCCAGCTCCAGAGCCATTTACGTTTACAGGGGACCCACTCCAGTTCACTGAATGGCGCACTTGCTTTAAAGCTTTGATTGAAATAAACTGTACAACTCCAGCTCATAGACTGTTCTATCTGAAAAGGTACATAAGTGGAGATGCGCTTAGTGTACTAGAGGGAACATTTTATAGGAGTGATGAGGATGCATACACGCAAGCTTGGGATACCCTGAATAAGTGGAATGGACACCCCTTTGTAGTTCAAAGAGCATTTAGGGCAAAGCTGAGTAACTGGCCAAAAAATGGACCTAAAGAATCACTGAAATTAAGGGAGTTTAGTGATTTCTTTGTCTCCTGCAAAAATGCAATGCCTCATGTACATGGTTTGGGTGTTTTGGATGATTGAGAAATTGAAAATCTGCAGAAATTGCTGCAGAAACTTCCTGACTGGGTAACAACTCACTGGAATAGGTATGTCACTAAAGCACTAGATGAAGAGAAGTCATACCCCAGATTCACTGAGTTTTCAGACTTTGTGGCAGAGGAGGCACGTATCACATGTAATCCTGTTTCTTCTCTACATGCTTTAAAACATGCAGATGAAAAGCCAGGGAAGGAGCAGAAACGTTTCAAAGCCAGTGCTCTGGTGCAAAATGTCGAACCCTTTGAAAAGAGCTTGAGCACACTCGAAAGAGGGGAAGGCTCAAACCCAGCCTTTCTGCTTCTCAGGATAAGAAACAAATAGAATGTGTCTGTTGTCAGCAAAATCACTTTATATACAAATGTGAAAGGTTTGCAGCAATGCCTCTTGAAGAGAAGAAAAGGTTTGTCATCAACAACAAGATGTGCTTTGGTTGTCTCAGAGTAGGTCATATCTCCCAAAATTTTAGAAAGCGAGCTACTTGCAGCATCTGCAGGCAGAGTCACCCCTCTCCACTTCATGAAGAAAGTTTTCAAGGAGGAAAGCTAGAAGCTTCACCTGATGTAAGGGCTTCCACTAGTTTATGCAGTGTGGGGATGGACAACTGTGATCGCACTTCAATGATTGTTCCAGTATGGGTCTCTCATGCAGCAAATGACAGCCCAGAAATTTTAGCCTATGCATTATTGGACACGTAGAGCAGTTAAACTTTTATCAATCAGGACATCTGTGACAGACTGCACGTAAACGCAGAACCTGTGAAATTAAAACTGTCCACAATGACCGATAAAGCTTTGATAGAGAATTGTCAGAGAGTAGTAGGGCTAAGTGTAAGGGGTTACAGTTTGCAAGATTATATCGAGTTACCACCTGTATACACACGAGAATAAATTCCCTTAGATCAAGATAGCATTCCTACTTGCAAAAAAGCTCAGAGATGGATCCACTTGCACAGTGTCGCAGACAAGATGCCAGATTTATTGGATTGTCCTGTGGGGCTTCTAATTGGATATGATTGTCCAAGGGGCTCTGAAGCCAACCCAAGTGATTTCAGGGAAGGATTATGAACCATATAGTCTAGATGGAAATAGGGGTCCACGCTTGCACCAAAAATCTAAATATGATATAAAGTGGCATAACTTTTGATGTAAACATCTCACAGAGACAAATGGACACATTTTTCAATACAATTCTGACCCCAGAAATTGTTATTTGTTGTGTTTTATAACATCTTGACCATCTGTGGTCAAAAAGAGCAAAAAACTTTCATTTGATAGCATTTTTATTATACTTAACAGCCTAAAATAGGGTTTATTTTAACCTTTTACTTCACCTATCCTGAACCTGAAGATATTTAAAATAGTTTTACTTTTGAAGTTAACAAAACAAAGCAAATTAACTTAAATAAATTAATAAAATAATTATTTTAATAATAAAATAAATGAAAAAAACTACAGAAAAAATCCAAAAATGTCCAAAAAGTTGACTGAGCATAAACTGCAAGTTTTTGAATTTTGGGGCTTTGCAGTTGGTGGTCATCAGTTGGTACACTAATCTCTTTTTTGGAAAAAATTTCAGTAAGTATTTGAAACTCTAAATAAGATATAACTTTGTAGTCATAACTTAAATACCATATCTACACCGTATATGAGATATGAGACTCTGTAAAGTTGTCAGTTCACCATACCACATGAGGGATATTTGTGAACAGGTTCCATTGAAATTAGAGGACTTGTCTTTGGATACAATTGGTTATCACCAATACTGCTATATTAGATTTACTGGGAAAATACACTCACCTAAAGGATTATTAGAAACACCATACTAATACTGTGTTTGACCCCCTTTCGTGTTCAAAACTGCCTTAATTATATGTGGCATTGATTCAACAAGGTGCTGAAAGCATTCTTTAGAGATGTTGGCCCATATTGATAGGATAGCATCTTGCATTTGATGGAGATTTGTGGGATGCACATCCAGGGCATGAAGCTCCCATTCCACCACATCCCAAAGATTGGGTTGAGATCTGGTGACTGTGGGGGCCATTTTAGTACAGTGAACTCATTGTCATGTTCAAGAAACCAATTTGAAATGATTCAAGCTTTGTGACATGGCGCATTATCCTGCTGGAAGTAGCCATGGAGGATGTTCTCATTCTGTTTATGCCAAATTCTGACTCTACAATCTGAATGTCTCAACAGAAATCGAGACTCATCAGACCAGGCAACATTTTTCCAGTCTTCAACTGTCCAGTTTTGGTGAGCTCATGTAAATGGTAGCCTCTTTTTCCTATTTGTAGTGGAGATGAGTGGTACCTAGTGGGGTCTTCTGCTGTTGTAGCCCATCTGCCTCAAGGTTGTGCGTATTGTGTCTTCACAAATGCTTTGCTGCATACCTCGGTTGTAACGAGTTGTTATTTCAGTCAAAGTTGCTCTTCTATCAGCTTGAATCAGTCGGCCCATTCTCCTCTGACCTCTAGCATCAACAAGGCATTTTCACCCACAGGACTGCCGCATACTGGATGTTTTTCCCTTTTCACACCAGTTTTTGTAAACCCTAGAAAAGGTTGTGCGTGAAAATCCCAGTAACTGAGCAGATTGTGAAATACTCAGACTGGCCCGTCTTGCACCAACAACCATGCCACGCTCAAAATTGCTTAATCACCTTTCTTTCCCATTCTGACATTCAGTTTGGAGTTCAGGAGATTGTTTTGACCAGGACCACACCCCTAAATGCATTGAAGCAACTGCCATGTGATTGGTTGATTAGATAATTGCATTAATGAGAAATTGAACAGGTGTTCCTAATAATTCTTTAGGTGAGTGTAGATTGTTTACAAGTGTCAAAGGCTTCTACATCTGGTGAATCATTATCATTGAAAAGGGACTCTTTGCGCCATGTCACACGCCTGTATTCTGGCCTTTTCAGAGACCTGGCTCGGGGAAAGGGACGCTGATGGTGATTTAGTTATAGACGGGTTTGGGAACCCGTTTCGCACTGACAGAACGTCCACGACTACCGGGAAATCATGCGGAGGTGGAGTATGCGTGTACATAAATGAACGCTGGTGTAAAAATGTTATAGTGAGAGAGAGACTTTGCACCAAGGATGTGGATCTGCTTTCTTTGTCCATGCGCCCTATGTATTTGCCACGAGAATTCCCGCAGATTTTCGTTACTGTCGTTTACGTTCATCCAAAGGCGAATGAAGAAAATGCCTCAGAGCTCATCTCTCAGTCTGTGCATAAACTTCAGTCTTTATCTCCTGATGCTCCTAACCTGGTTTTAGGAGATTTTAATCATTGCTCATTGGACAAATCTCTCAGGAGCTTTTATCAGTACGTTTCCTGCACCACTAGGAAAAACAGGATTTTGGACAAGTGTTATGGGTCCATCAAAAATGCATATAAATCAATTTCATCCCCCCCTCTTGGCTCAGCTGACCATAACTGTGTGTACTTGGTTCCATCCTATCGGACATGTCTTCAGAGGGGGAAGGTGACAACTAGAAACATCAAAGTGTGGTCGGAAAAGGCCACTCTCACCCTCCAGGGCTGTCTGGAGAGCACAGACTGGGAGGTGTTCACTGAATCCTCTAGAGACATTCACGAACTCACTGATGTGGTCAGTTCATGGGTAACTTACTGTGAGGACATTGTTGTTCCTGTAAAGACTGTCAGAACCTACCCAAATAGTAAACCTTGGGCAAGTAGACAACTTAAAGTCCTACTTAATAAAAAGAAACAGGCTTTTAAACCGGGAGATTATACTGAGCTAATGTCTGTTCATAAGGAAATTAAAAGGGAAATCAGGAGAGCTAAATTATCTTATAAAAGAAAATTAGAAGACATGCTTAGCAACAATAATATGGGTTCAGCATGGGACAGTATCAGGTCTATGGTCGGTTTGACTGACAATGTAAAGAAAAGGGTCTCATTAGATGGGTTCACCTCTGATCTGGTCCTGGCACAAGAGCTAAACAAATTTTACTCCAGATTCGATGTGCATTTTTTCAATAATGAAATAATGACGCTGAGAAATACATCACTGGAATCAAAACAATGTTTTTCCCCTTTTTTTGATGAATATTCTGTTGTTAAAACTTTTAAACACTGTAAAATAAGAACAAGTGCTGGTCCAGATAATATCAGTAGTCGATTACTCTCACGTACAGGACCAAGAGAGGTGTTCAGGATGCCACCATAACTCTGTTGAATTACATCTGTAAGCACTTAGACAGTCCAAACAACCATGTCAGATTGATGTTTGTTGATTTTTCATCTGCCTTCAACACTATTCAGCCTCATCTACTAATTCAGAGACTAAGGGATAACTTTGGTCTAGAAGGTAGTATTGTTGGCTGGATCTTGGACTTTCTTACAGGCAGAACGCAAATAGTCAGAGTAAATGGCAAATTTTCTGATCTATCTGTAACATCTACTGGTTCACCACAAGGGTGCGTTCTTTCTCCTTTGCTGTACATATTGTACACAAATGACTGTTGTAGTAGTTTTGAAAACTGTCATATATTGAAGTTTGTGGATGACACAGTCATAGTGAGCCTGTTGAATAGCACTGAAACTTTGCATGGTCCTGTGATTGATTACTTTTTAAAATGGTGTCAGGAATATTTTTTATCCTTAAACGTTTTAAAGACAAAAGATATGTGCATTGATTTTAGACGTGCTCAGCCTTCCCCTGACACTATAGTGATTGATGGTCAGACAGTTGAATCGGTAGAGTCTTATAAGTACTTAGGCACTTTCCTCGATAACAAGCTGACATTTAAGAAAAATACTGACTCGATCCATAAGAAAAGCCAGCAGCGTCTTTTTTGTCTTAGAAAACTATCTGAAATTCCAGGTTGACTCTACTTTGATGATTTTGTTTTATCATTTTTTTTTATTGAGTCTATTATTACGTTCTCCTTTGTTTGTTGGTTTCAATCCTTAAGGGTAAAAGAGAGGAACTTACTAAACAAGGTTGTTAGCGTCAGTAGTAAAATTATAGGGCTTCCACAAGAAACTTTACAGGATCTTTACGAAAAACAGCTGTTTAAGAAAGCAAACTCTATCTTGACTGACTTCTCTCATCCTTTATATCTACAGTTTCAGTTTTTACCATCAGGTTCATTGCTCAGACTCCCATTTGCCAAAACAAAGAGATTTAAACACTCCTTTGTTCCGTCTGCTGTCTCTCTTCTAAATGCTAGGAGGGTAAGGTAGCTTACACATTATTTTTTATTTGATCAGAATGTGCATTACATTTATTTTATTTTTTATTATACTATGTGTATTTGTGTTTGTAAGTTTGTGTGCTCCTATGCTTTAAAACTAATTGCCCCACTGGGGGACAAATAAAGGTATTGAATGATGTCAAATCATGGTCAGTTCAATCTGAAGGAGCTCCAGGAAGGTGTTCCTTCTTGTTTCCCAATCAGTGCATTTTCTGTGACAAAGCAAACTCCAAGTTCAAGGGCAAGACGTTGAAGTTGGAAACACAAGGAACCAGGCTGGAAAGTTATTGAACCTAGGGCACAGGAATTAAAGAAAGAGGCTCTTTATCGCAAGGTGCAGGGCAAGGACCTATTTGTAATGGAAGCTAAGTATCATCCATCATGCAGAAACAACTTCACCACAGAGTACCAAACCCATGAGTGCGGAAGGGAGAGAGTAGAAAAGACAGCAGACAACACTGACAGCCTGCAGGCCCAGAGGATAGCAGCACATAACAAGTCATATTGTGTGGTAAAGGATTACATTCTTAGGAATGTGACTGAATGCAAAGAGGTTGTCCAGCTAAGATCCATGTGCAACTTGTACATGAAGACACTGGAAAATCAGGGTTTTCCTAATCCTGAATATCGCAGTGAGAAATTGGCAAGACTGTTACAGGGAGACAAAGACATCTCTCATGAACTCACATTCTCCAAGGTGAAGTTGCTTTAGTAAATATCAAAATCAAATACCTGTATCAAAAAGAGTTCAGCATTGACAATGTAGGACCTTGAAAGCAGTAAATTAACTTATAACTCACCTATTTGCTTCGAT
Organism: Carassius auratus; assembly: GCF_003368295.1. NCBI lineage: Eukaryota > Metazoa > Chordata > Actinopteri > Cypriniformes > Cyprinidae > Carassius > Carassius auratus. Next base: position 709,866 of record NW_020528654.1, on the reverse strand, counting down.
ACAGGTGTCGAAGTGTAGCACATAGGAGGATGTGCCTTGGGAGTTTCCACTTGCTGTTAGTTGCTGGTCGACACACATCTTGTCTAATTGAATAGAGCAGCCTCTGTGTCTTCTCGCACTCTTCGCCATCAAGTGTCCCAGTCACTAATGAGCTCGGAAATTGTACAAGATGCTCTGGAAGAAGCACGTCCATCTTCACAGCACAGCTCCTGTGCTGTCGGGGGCCATGGTAGCTCCTTTGGCTCTTTGAATGCCTTTATAATGTGAGAATGGAGGGTGAGTGCTGCTTCTTGAAGTTGGTCAGCTGTTCCAAGTTTGTATGCACATCCAACTGCTTCATCTACAGTAATGCTGAGCTGTATATGAGGTTTGACTTAATACACTTATGTTGTTGCACCTTGGAGAATGTGAGTTCATGTCTTTGTCTCCCTGTAACTGTCTTGCCAATTTCTCACTGCAGTATTCAGGATTAGGAAAACCTTGATTTTGTCTTCATGTACAAGTTGCACATGGATCTAGCTGGACAACCTCTTTGCATTCAGTCACATTCCTAAGAAAGTAATCCTTTACCACACAATATGACTTGTTATGTGCTGCTATCTTCTGGGGCTGCAGGCTGTCAGTGTTGTCTGCTGCCTTTTCTACTCTCTCCCTTCCACGCTCATGGGTTTGGTTCTCTGTGGTGAAGTTGTTTCTGCATGATGGATGATACTTAGCTTCCATTGCAAATAGGTCCTTGCCCTGCACCTTGCGATAAAGAGCCTCTTTCTTTAATTCCTGTGCCCTAGGTTCAATAACTTTCCAGCCTGGTTCCTTGTGTTTTCAACTCTGAAACTTTGTAAGCTCTTCAGTCTTGCCCTTGAACTTGGAGTTTGCTTTGTCAAAGAAAATGCACTGATTGGGAAACAAGAAGGAACACCTTCAGATTGAACTGACCATGATTTGACATGGCGCAAAGAGTCCCTTTTCAATGATAATGATTCACCAGATGTAGAAGCCTTTAACACTTGTAAACGATTTATTTTCCCTGTAAAGCTTTTATAGCAGTATTGGTGATAGCCAACTGTATCCAAAGACAAGTCTTCTAATTTCAATGGAATCTGTTCACAAATATCCCTCATGTGGTATGGTAAACTGACGTCTTTAAAGAGTCTCATATCTCATATCCCCCCAACCAACTAAGCTACAAACACTGCTAGTCAAGAATACAGATTCGATTTCCGAAAGCCTGTGATTATAGTAAAAACTGTTGAAAAATCACTTTAAGTTATGACTACAAAGGTATATCTTATTTATAGTTTCAAATACTAATGAATTTTTTCCAAAAGAGAGAGCAGTGTACCAACCGATGACCACCAACAGCAAAGCCCCAAAATTCAAAAACTTGCAGTTTATGCCCAGTCAACTTTTTGGACCTTTTTGGATTTTTTCTGTAGTTTTTTATTTATTTTATTATTTTTTTTATTATTATTATTTAAGTTAATTTGCTTTGTTTTGTTAACTTCAAAAGTAAAACTATTTTAAATATCTTCAGGTTCAGGATAGGTGAAGTAAAAGGTTCAAATAAACCCTATTTTAGGCTGTTAAGTATAATAAAAACGCTGTCAAATTAACTTTTTTTGCTATTTTTGACCACAGATGGTCAAGATGTTATAAAACACGACAAATAACAATTTCTGGGGTCAGAATAGTATTGAAAAATTTGTCCATTTGTCTCTGTGAGTTGTTTACATCAAAAGTTATGCCACTTTATATCATATTTAGATTTTTCAGGTTTGGTGCAAAGGGTTAAAAATAAAGCATTTTGGACATTATTTCAGCTTGGTACCCAATTTAATCTTAAAATAGACACTTGAATGATAAAGAAATACTATGTTGTGGAAAAAGAAAAATCACCCTATGCGCTTGAGAAAATGAAAAAATAGTTGATCCTCTACACATCTTTGGCCATTTTTTGCTATTTTTGTCCAGAAATAAGGTCAATATGTTTTCACATGTCAAAAATAACCATTCCATTAAATTCCTGGGTTCAGAATTGTATGGGAAAATGTGTTCATTTGTCTCTGTATGTTGTTTACTTCTAATGTTATGCCACTTTCTATATCACGCTTTGATTTTTCAGGTTCCGGTTGGGTGCAGCAAAGGGTTAAAAAAGAACCCTTTGGGACATTATTTCACCTGGCAGATTATGAAAATAGACACTTTAAGGATTTTAAAAAAATCAGGTGGCATAAAAAAAGCCGGGGGGTGCGCGTGGACCCCTTTTTCCATCTAGACTAATACGCAGTCAAGACAGACTTAGGCTGGAGTATAGTGGGATCCATAACTTCCAATACTTGCTCTAGAAACGTAGCAGTTCTGTCATCGCATTTCTGTGAAGGAACTCCCAGCTATCACACCTGCCTTTATAATCAGGACATTAGAAACAGACTTTCGGGACACAGACTCAAAAGAAAAGACAATATCTCAGGAGGACATTCAGTTTCTCCAACAGCTGGATGAAAGTGTTCAACACAACAGAGAAGGACATTTTGAAATTCCCTTACCTTTCAGAGAGCGTCCTCAATTACCAAACAATAAACAGCTTGCTACGGTTCTTTTGAAACATTTGAAAAGATAACTAGAGAGAAGTCCAAAATACAAAGAGGATTACATAAGATTTATGGACAGTGTCTTTAGAGATGGTGATGCTGAAGAAGCAGCTGCCACAACAAAAGAAGGTAACGCATGGTACATTCTGCACCATGGGGTTTACCATCCCAGGAAGCCAGAAAAAATAAGAGTGGTATTTGACTGCTCAGCCAAATTTGAAGGTACATCTCTAAATGACCACTTACTCACAAGTCCAGACTTAACGAATGCTCTGACTGAGGTGTTGTGCAGATTTTGTGAGCATCAGATTGCGATTGTTTGTGATGTGAAGAAGAAGTTCCACCGCTTTCATGTCAGTCCAGAAGATCGTGATTTTCTAAGATTCCTATGCTGGGATGAAGGGAACACTGAAAATGAACCCAAGGAATACCGTATGCGAGTGCATATTTTTGGAGCAGCATGCTCTCCAGGTTGTGCGAACTATGGCATGAAATATCCTGCCAGCAAATAAGAAAAGGATTACCCACTGGCAGCGAGCTTCATTCGAAAAAATGTCCACGTGGATGATGGACTTGTCAGTGTTGATTCCAATGAGAAGGCCAACAAGTTAGTTAATGAAGCACAATAAGTCTTGGCAAAAGGAAAACTGCGTTTGCACAAGTTTGTGCCAATAGCAGAGAAGTCTTGAGTTTAATTCCAGAGAGCGAACGTGCAAGTGCAGTGAAGGATGTAGATCTGAACTACAATGAACTTCCAATGCAGAGTGTTCTGGGAGTAAAGTGGAACATAGAAACTGATGCATTCTCTTTTAAAGTTGATCGTACTGAAAGACCAGCCACTCGTAGAGGAATTTTGTCAATGGTTGCGAGTGTGTACGACCCATTAGGTTTTCTTGCTCCCTATATCTTGACTGGGAAAAGAGTTCTCCAAGAGATGTGCAAACGAGGGGTGGGATGGGATAAACCACTTTCCTCTGATCTGAAGCCAATGTGGGACGCATGGTTCAGTGACTTGGAGGATCTCCAAAAGTTTCAAATACCAAGATGCTTCATTCCTGAAAATATGGGTAAAATACAGAAAATAGAGCTGCATCATTTTTCAGATGACAGCAGTGAGGGTTATGAGCAGTGTTCATACATCACGACTGATGAACAAGTGCATTGCGCATTGGTCATGGGCAAGGCCAGAGTAGCCCCTACGAAGGTTATCAGCATACCACGCCTTGAGCTGACCGCAGCCACAGTTTCAGTTGCAGTAAGTCATGTTCTTAGAGAAGAGCTTGATCTGAAAGTAAATGAGGAGTTTTTCTGGACTGATTCCCAGGTAGTGCTAGGGTATATCAAGAATGAAGCCCGACACTTTCATGTCTTTGTAGTTAATCGTGTCCAGAAGATAAGAGACTCTACAGATCCAAGACAATGGTTCTACGTGGAAACAAGTCAAAATCCTGCAGACTGGGCGTCTAGGGGTCTCAAGGTGGCAGACCTAATAGTCTGAAATTGGTTGATAGGTCCTAAGTTCTTATGGGAACGAGAGATTATAACTCATGAAAATTCCCCAAAGCTTCTGGTAGGTGGCCCTGAGGTAAAGGTTCTGAAAACAGAGGCCTGTGTAAGAGACAGCTTTCTTGAAAGACTGTCAAGATTCTTGGATTGGAATACAGCACTCAATGCTATTGCTAGGATCAAAAGGCTGGTGAACAAAGATAGGTCAGGGTTTATTAGTGTAGAAGAGAGAGTAAAAGCAGCTCTTGTACTCAACAAAGGCAGCACAAAGAGAAGCCTTCGAAGAAGAACTGAAATGGCTTAGTCAAAACCATGCTAAGCTGTCAAAAAATAACAGGTTATACTAACTTGATCCTATCCTATCCGGGTTGGAGGACGTTTAAGAAAGTCTAACGCAGCATTGGAGTTGAAACATCCAGTAATTCTTCCTAATGAAGGCATCGTCACACACCTAATACTTGACCATTGTCACAAGAAAACTCAACATCAAGGTCAAGGTCAAACCTTAAATGAGCTTAGAGCCAGTGGATATTGGGTAATTGGTGCAAGTAATGTAATGGCCAATTACATCAGAAATTGTGTTACTTGCAGAAAGCTGCGTAGACCAGTTGAAGAACAACGTATGGCTGACCTTCCAGCTGACAGAGTGGACCCCTTTTCTGGGGGCGAAAAATGAGCTGGAGAAAGGTTTTAAGGATTTAGACCAAGAAAGGATCTCTACCTATCTTGCAAACAAACAATGTGACTTTCTCATGAATGTTCCTGAAGCAAGCCACATGGGAGGCGTGTGGGAATGGCAAATTAGGACAGTTAGGAGTGTAATGAATGCTGTTATGGCACAAGCTAAAGGAAGACTGGATGACACCTCGTTAAGAACATTTTTCTATGAGGCAATGTCAATTGTAAATAGTCGTCCGCTTACCACTGCACAATAAATGACCCAAAGAGTGTTGAGCCTTTGACGCCTAATCATCTGCTCACGATGAAGACCTCAGTGCCTCTTCCTCCTCCAGGCAAATTTGACTGTGAAGATCTGTACTCTAGTAAAATGTGGAGGAGAGTACAGTATCTGTCAGAACAGTTTTGGAGCAGATGGCGCAAAGAATATCTAGCTAACGTAAGCCTCAGACAACAGTGGCATAAACCTAGAAGAAAAGTTCACATTGGAGATGTAATTGCCAAAGAGGACAATGTTCCCAGAAATGAATGGAGGCTAGCTAGAGTTGTTGAGACAAGCGCAGACAATGATGGTCTAGTGCGAAAAGTTAAACTTCAAATGGGTCAAAATAAATTGGGAAGGAAAGGTGAATGCTTGACAAAGACATCTTTCCTTGAGCGTCCAGTTCAAAAATTGGTGTAAATAGTTGAGAACAATTCCTAAACAATAACTGAATGATACAAAATAGATATCACAACATCTAATTCAGAGTTGGTCAAGAAGAATCAAGTATAATTAAAATAATACTTATTATAAAAGTTTTAAAAGGTCTTCTCAAGTTAAGTGACGGGTTATAGGAAAAATTACCAGATTTATTTAATTCTGATCAGAACTTAAATCTTTGTAATTGTCACAGGTCGGAGCGGACCACAGATGTCGTGAGTCTCGCCCCTCCCTAGTTTCCACCTCGAGGAGGTCCCAAGAACACCTCAATGACCAGGCACACGAGATAGAGTGAGTATAATTAAAACAAACTTTATTTAAATTATTTTAAAAGGTGTGAAGGGAAGGGAAAAGGGAATCTAAAATCCACTCATGGGGCCAGAGAGTAGAGGTCCGAGTCACTTCTGACTCTGTCACGGGGACTCTCAGGTAAGCCTGTAGGTAATTTGTGTCCTTTCCTTTACGTGACTCAACAGTGTTTTTCTCAGTAGTGCCTTTGTGTTTCTCCTGCAGGAGAACCGTCGGTGGGGCCCTTCCAGTCCCTGCACGCAGAGTAAAGAAGGTAAGTAATTCTGATGAATTGGGTGGGGTGCGTACCTGACGCCGTTCGCCACGAGATTCTGGGTCCGCGGTTGGAAACGCCTAAAAGGTCCACAGGTAAGTATGCAGGTGAATATATTGGGGTCTTGGCCTTCTGTGTATAGGTAAGTATGCAAGAAAGATACACAATCCTTAACTTCGATTTTCGTCCAGGTAAACCCTACAGATGGAGTTTGCAGGTGAGTATGCAAGGGCGATACACTGGTATTTCACTCGGGGCATACAGGTAAGTATGCAGAAGGACAACTGGGTCTTTACTTTGGACGTACAGGTGAGTATACAAGGGCAACTAGAGCTTGACTCTGGGCATACAAGTAAGTATACAAGGACAATACGCTGGCTCTTAGCTTTGGGCGTACAGATGAGTATACAAAGGCAATATGTTGGCTCTTAGCTGTGGGCGTACAGAAGGGCATACAAAGGGCGACTGGAGTTTGACTTTGGGCATACAGGTAAGTATACAAGGGCAATACGCTGGTTCTTAGCTTGAGGCGTACAGATGGGCATACAGGGGCAACTGGAGCTTTGCTCTGGGCATGCAGGTGGGTATACAATGACAATACTGAATGGATACAACTCACAGACCCTCGAAGAGGTGGAAGTCAGGCTTTAGCCCTTTTCAGCTCGGGAGTCTAGAGAAGGTGTATATGTCACGACAACTGTGGTCTTCTTCACCGGGGCAGACTTCCCAGACCAACACTCAACACGGTCACCTCCAACCGTGGAAACACTCCCACGATGACTCAGAGCCTCAAGCTCAGACCTGTAGGACTGGTAACAGACAGACAGAGTTCCTTCACAAATTTACTTAGCTTCAGTGAATATATGGAGAAAGACACACCACCTCTCGAATTTGACCAAGAGTGGATAGAAGTACAGATTGAAGTTGCTACACGTTGGGCCTTCCACGGCCTCAGCTGGTGCCACCACGCTGGGTGACTTCAGGTAGGTTTGTGCCACCGGGTATGTACCTCAGGAATGACTCGAACGCTTCCCTCTCCTCTCTTCCAGACAACGGACCAGAGATCTAGACAGGGGCGAACCTCTGAAAGCACTCCACAAACAGGTATTCATACACAAGGGCTACACAGCTGGATGTTCATATAGCAGCCAACACTTCTCTCAGTCGTCGTCCCCCACAATATGAACACTGTTCCTTACTTGTTATTGTCGACACGTCACCACTCGGCGGAGTAGGGGTCCAAAGCCACGAGCGGGCATGTATATAAAAGACGGTCGCCTCACAACACCGGTGCACGTTCTTCTCCACAGGGTTTTCTTTCCCAGCCTAGAGGGTGATTACTGACATGACACAGCATGACACTGCAGACTTCAAGTGTACACACAGCAAAGAAAGGACTCACCCACTGCACTCCACACACTCACAGTGAATTAGGGTCAAAACCACATAGGACCGGGGATTAGTTCCTGGACGTTGGGTGCACCGATGCAGCAGACGGCCAGAGGAAACGTCACAGCCATGACAAGGCACCAGACTCCTTTTTCGCTGGTTCCGGCTCACCCACCAATCCTATTACGGAGGGGCCACTCACACTGGTCACAACTCACAAGTAGGGCTGTAGTACTCGAGTCCGGTCTTGGACTCGAGTCCAGACTCAAGACATTTTTCTGTCGTCTCAGACTTGTCTCGGACTTGTTGAATTTGCACTCGGACTTGTCTTGGACTTGGCCATTGGACTCGCCAAGTCTTCTAGTTGGTCTCGACCGAGTCCAGCAAAAAAATAAAATAAAAAATTTCTCCTTCAAAACAAAACCACATTTGCATGATGTCGCGACTGAAAACGTGTGGAAAACGCTAGGAGCCCCGCTCTCCTTATTTCCAAAGCACTCTGTGGCCTGCGCTTGCGCTCCAGTGGCGTCTGCTGTTGCTGGGCAACCATGACCCGCTCTTAAATTGATGACGCAGAAGTTTCAACAAAGAATAAATGGAATTCCAGCACTTAAAATCACTTGCAGTAGCTCTGCTAATAGATTCATTTAAAAAATGGCTATCCTTGTACAACTATGATCATCTGTTTCTCCATCTTGCCTTGGCTTTCAGTATTGTTCCGGGAAAGGATGTGCATGACCAGTGGTGCACTTACTGCGACCTGAAAAGTTTAGATGTTTCTAATTTAATTTTCTACCTGTTAGATTGTGTTTTATTTACGTCTACACCTAGATAGCCTTTTTTTATCAATAAACGCGTTTTAATGTATAGAATTATGCAACAATTACATATGTAAATTTTAAAAACTTTATATATGACATTACATATTTACATTTTCATGTAACAGCCAGTATTTGTATCTGTAACAATCACAAAATTGTTCCTATCTGCATTCGGAAACAACATCGTACAGTTACTTGATAAGACTGTTATGACTTTTTATATATTTTTTCGTAGTTATCACTGAACAAGTATGTCGTGTTAAACTGAAATAATTATTAATTTCTAAAATAATATTTATCATGCAAGCAGAGATATGTCATGACAAACGTATAGTGATCATTTGAACACGACTGAATCTATTCAATGCACACATTCTCATTACGCAGAACACTTTGAGCGAGTCTTAATGTTAATGAACTTCACTAAACAGATTTGTGTGTTCCGCGCAAACCAGCAAAAGGTAAATATGCAAACATGTAGGACAAGTAGACAATGTATCCGTATCGAAGCTGAATATTAGCCTACTCTTGAGAGAGAACTGATTTGGTTTTTGAGAGACTGAGACGCGCAGCGCGGCTGTTTAATTGGCGAGCGCGCTGTGCTTATTCCATTCATTCGTATCATGGTAGCCTAAGCTTTCAATATTTGCCTTTTAAATATATACAAATAATATAACGTGTAGCTATGATGTATTATTATAGGTAAAATTACTCTTGCAACGCTCTGATTTCTGAGAGATGCGCAGAGAGGCGACAACAATGCGGTGTTTGATTTGCACTCTTTTCACTCATAAAGTTTACATTCATTCACTTCTGGCGCTGATGCCCTGGCTCACCTGTTATCTAGCAAACACCAGACTGTGTCAGCTTCAGCCGAGTATTCAGGCAGAATTATTCCTTGTGCGTTATTCGTTTTTAAGCCATTATCCTTGCCATTCCGAATAAGGTATTCGGCTTCAGGCACAACCCTAATTATTACATTACATATTTTATTTTTACATGCAACATAGATAAGGTCATATAGTAACAGCTCCACGCAATATTGTAATTCTAAAATTCACGTCGTACTTGCAAAAACTTTGTATGCATTATGGTTAATGCATGCTGGAGTAGTCGATTGTTTCCGACAGAGCTCGACTAGTCTATGCAAACACTAGCACTGTATGACAAAAATTTCGCTGTATTTATGTGCGCATGCCCAGTAGAGCCAAATGTATCCATTCTAGCCTTGCTGCGCGCATTTGTCATATCCCGAGCTTTGCGTGTGTCTGTGCACTGTGCCAATTAGGCATAGTCATATACATTTTTGACCACAGATATAATGTCAACAAAAAATAAAGTACATAAAAATTATTTGACCTTACAGTTCCAAACTTTGTTTGTTTATCCAAGTTTAGCTCCCAGGGTCGGACTGGGAGTAAAACCAGTACTCATTAGCAAGGCCCCAAAGGAAGAGAGGGCCCTTGAAAAGTATGAATCTGAAATATATATTTTTTTCCTGGATATTTTCATGGGTGGGGGCCATGGGGGCCAATCAGGACTGCCTATGCATAGGGCCCAGGATCTTGTTTAACGCCCCTGTTAGCTTTAACCCTAATTATACACACTTGAACCTAATCAAGCTCTTACTAGACACACTAATCTTCCAGGTGTTTTAAGGCCAGTTGGAGCTAAACTTTTCAGGACATTGGCCATCCAGGATGTAGTTTGGAGACCCCTGTCCTACAGAGTTGTTACTTTGCACATGCTTTTGATCATTACAAATAATAATGTAAAATAATTTTCTTAGAATAGGAGATATGCTTTCTCTCGCATCACAAACATTATCAGTAGTTTAGTATGTGGTCTTGAAGAGGACCCTTTTTTCTTTCATTTGGACTCGGTCTTGGACTTGGACTCGAAACTTTTGGACTTGGACTTGACTTGGACTCGAACCTCTTTGGACTTGGTCTTGACTCGGTCTCGACTAGTCCTGGACTTGGACTTGACTTGGACTCGACAAAGCCGGACTTGACTACAGCTCTACTCACAAGAGGTATATGGATATTCCACACTTGCAAAATAATTGTTGACTCGATGAATATTTCAGTGTACTCACACTTTCATTAACACTGGATCTTTCCACTTCTCTTCCAGATAACCTACATCCGACACAACTGGCAGCACGATCTCCTTCCTGCAATCCTAGGAGATCTTCAATGTGTGTTAACTTCACATCACACAATGCATTTGAACACAATGCTCCAATAAAGATATTCGTATACTCAGCCCTGTGTGTGTATATCTCTTTGCCCAAGCTCCACAGTACACCATACACTCTCTCTCCAACTCTCTCCTCCGCTCCGTTGCACCCACAATAACTACTGGGAATCACCAACCCCTCCCTGTGTTTCTGATGCCCTATTTATGTGTCTCCTCTTCACCGAATTGCCCAATCAGTGATCGCCACGCTCAACAAAACACCCGTTCCCAATAACACGCCGATTTGGGTTCGCCGGCAATTGGGTTTGGGTTTTTGCAATACATGGTCCGGGCGGAACTAATCTTCCTCATTTTTGGTTCCGCCCCGCCACGGTTCCGCGGTCTAATTGTACGATTGGTACAAAAAGAATGTCTACATAAATGTCTCCTAATGTCTTCTGGATTTTTGATTAGAAGGTGCACATGGTATGTTGTTTATACTTTGGATTGCATCTGTTACTTTGCAAGGTTAATGTATTGTGTGTATTGATATTGGTTCAGTAAGAAACAAATTTTGTTAAGCTCTGGTAAAAACAGAAACACACTCATAGGTTATGTATCTGAATGTAATTTTATTTCAGTTTTTCACGGTGTCGTGATGTAAAGATGTCAAGATGTTAATATCCAAAGGATGACAGGATGTTCAAGTGATGTCAAACTATAATCAAGATGGCGATGAAGATGACACTTGTACTCTTTGAAAAGAAGACATTAAACGTTAAGACATCAGTTGAAGCGTGATTCTTTTAATCAGAAGAAACCTTCAGGAGCCGTTACAATTCATCATAAATCATAAAAGCTAAAAGCAGGCTAAAAGCTAAAAGCAAAATGTGATGGTGTCCTGAGTATTTAAACTGGCCTTTTGGCCACACCTTGGTCAAATGTTGTCTTGACCAATTAGACCTTTGCTCAGGTTATCATAAATCATATGTTATCTTATCAAGCATGTGGTCTGAATGTTTCTGCTCTTGCAGGGTATAATTTTGGACATGATTCCTATAACAAGAATATGGATGGTCTCAGGATGCTTCACTGTCGCCATGTCACAGGACTCATGGTAGTGTTCACCTTTTCTTCTTTAAACATCTGATTTTACAGATGTCCAAAACAGTCTGAAGGGAGCTTCATCAAAGAAAATATCTTTGGACCAGTCTTCTGCTTTACAATCCTTGTACTTCCTGCAGAATTTCAGTCTGTCCTTGACATTTTTCTTGGGGAGAAGTGGTTTATTTGCTTCTTTTCTTTTTGTTGTCCAAAAGTCTTGGCCTCACTGTGTGTGCAGATGCTCTCACACCAACCTGCTGCCATTCCTGAGCAAGCTCTGCAATGGTGGTGACACAACTTCAGGCTTATTGCATTTACTGTCTGAAAACATTTAACTGGGAATCTGAATGGGGGCGGGGTTTGCCAACAGTGGCAAAAAGAATGTTGTTTAAGTTACTGTTTATACGGTCTGACAAGAAACTCTGTCTAGCTGTGGCTAGTTTCACATTAAAAACATGAAGGCTGTCATTATAAATACTTTAATGAATTTCAAGTTTTGTCTTCCGCCACATCTGCTCAGCTTTTCTGCATTGTCTTTTCATAGTCTGAACTGCTGTTGATCTTCTCCAAGCTGATTTCTGTCCGTTTGTTTTCTTACTGACTATTATTGAAACAATATCATCAATAGCATTCTTATCATTGATAACATTTCTGTGACCTCTTCAACAAAGGCTGGAGAGTATTTTGGAGGCTTGTAAATAATCATAAACAGAATGTGTGGAGCACCTAAGATTTTCTAGCACTCTAAGTGTGAGTGGGCAAAAAAAGTGACCATTTACTGACCCCAGGTTGACAAGATTGAAGCCATACGCAACTGTCCAAGACCTCAAAAAAAAAAAAAAAAAAACATTCTTTCCTTGGAATAGTTGGATGGTACCGGCGTTGCATACCACAGTTCTCTAGCATAGCTGTACCCTTGACTAACCTAACCACCAAAGCTGTTAAAAACCCATTGCCTTGGACTGAAGAATCGAGCAAGCTTTTACAGAGCTAAAACATCAAATGTGCACATCTCCAGTCCTGAAGAGCCCTAACTTCACAAAAAGATTTGTGGTTCAAGTGGATGCATCCACAAAAGGTCTTGAAGCCATGTTGGCCCAGGGAGATATCGGCTTAGAGCAACCCATTCTTTACTTCACTAAAAAGCTGTTACCCAGGGAGACGCGTTACTCCACTAAAAAGCTGTTACCCAGGGAGACGCGTTACTCCACCACCAAGGAGTACTTCGCTATCAAGTAGGCCATGGACAGCCTTCAGCACTACTTGCTGGGCAGAGAATTTGATCTTGAGACAGACCACAGAGCACTTACCTGGATACATACCATGAAGGACCAGAACTCCTGGGTAACTCAGTGGTATCTGTCCCTGCAGCCATTCCAATTTAAGAACCGTTACAGAGCTGGAAGATGTAACATGACAAGATTTTCTATCCCAAGGCAAACCAGGAGAGGAGGGAGGTAATGTGACAGAGGAGTCTGTCACTGCCTGGGATAACACTTGAACTCCGGTCCTCCTTTAGTTTAACCCTTTGGAGTTGATTAATATGTATACGCGTTATGAGTCATTTTCTCCTGATAACCCCGAAAAGAACTTAAATTACACTTTCAGTTTTAATTGTACAGATAAGAGCAATACATCAATCGAATCTGTAAAGGGTCTACTTTTTTTGTATACAGACATAATAACAACAAAACTTATATATAAAATAAAGATAACAGACAAGGTGTGTTATATCATCGTGCATACAGTTTATAGCTTTTCCCTCGGGTGCATACTTGGTTTGTGTTATGGTTATGTTCGCATACACTCACTTTAATCTTCACATATACCTGCCATAACCATTTCAGGAATCACACGCACACACCAGATAGGCTTAATTATTATATATTTTATTTACTTGCCTGTATATTTGTCAGTTTGTGTCTCTATTTGTAATGTGAGGTTTCTTGCTTGTGGTGTCTTTCATGTTGGATCTGCTGCGAGTACAGCAGATGAGAAGGGTCAAAATGGCAGTAGCAGTTCATAAATGCTTAACACAGGAACTTTTGCGGGCTGCGCATGCGCAAACCATTTGCTGGCTGGACTGTTCTATGTGGTTATGTGTGGGGAGGGGTAATGGGGAAAAATTTCCTTGATTTATGACTTAACTGTTTACCATAGAGTATAATGCATGCATAGTTTGAATCAAGACTTTTATACCCGTGAGAAATATTTGTTTCATTAACTTGCCTTTTTTGCAGAAGATTGAAAAAGTATTCCTTACCTTGTATTTACCCTCAAATGGTTAATCTCTTTTCTCTTTACAGTATAAAAGGCTTGATTTATTTGTCATTAGGAAGGGGGGAAGTTGAGGAAGACAGTTGGTAATGCAAGCCATGCCAGTGGAAACTTTTTTTTATAAGGTAGTTCAGCCGAGCGCTAGTTGTAATTATTTTGTAAAGATTTATTTTATTTATTTTTTTTATTTTTTTTTTGTGTTGGTTACATTTTTTGTATTTTGGGACTGTGGACATTGGAAATAAAAAACCTTGAAATGTTATGCTTTTGTGCCTGTGCCATATTTCTTGTGTTTAAAAAAAAAAAAAAACTGCCTCTTTACATATTGCCTCCTAAACTTACCCAAACAGCAGCATCCACTTCCAAAACCTATGACTACATTAATCAGGGTATCTTCCGTCCATTCCAAATCCGTTTCCAATTAAAAATCAGAAAACGAAAGACTCAAGAGGATTCAAGTGAGAGAACATGAATTCAATAACGAGAAATGGAAAAATGGCTTGTTTATTCGTTATTCCATCTAGGTAAACAAACGGAAAATGAGTTTTTGACTTGATTTCTCATTTTGTCGTTTGGGGTTTAAAAAACGGTTTATGGCTTCAATATTTCATACGCACTTGTGGGCGGAGCTGAAACGCTCCTTTCATCTGATTGGTTTTTGAGAAGGAAATTTGGTGAAACAATAAAATTTTAGTCGTTGTCAATTACTCTCATAATAAATGATAATAATGTTCAAATATATGTCGGCTTTCTCAAGGCCAACAAAGAAGACTAAAAGAAAAACCATTCAATTTAGTATGGAATAAAACTAATATTACTAATTTATTTCATAAATTTAACTATATTAATTTTCCCAATTAATTATTAATGTCACACACACACCTACCTAGTGCCTTTTGACTTAAAAGATGAGAGTGGTAAATGTTACAGACATATTATCATGGAACTGTTCAGTCTATTATTGATTTTTATTTCCACTTCACTTTTATCCAAGGAGACAAAACTATTTGCACTGTATTTACAGTGGGACAATATTCATACAATACTATAACCTAGAAATAATTTAAAGGCGTGACTTGCAAGTCACAGCAGCACGAATTATGTGCGCAGCAACATCTGACTCAAATATTATGTTAATTAACAGTGAGTGATGGTTTCAGACACTTCTCTTATAAGACTCTTATTCTGAAAGAATGTAAGATCGAGTTGAAGGCGGAACGATTCGACCAATCAGATGAAAGGAGCGTTTCAGCTCCGCCCACAAGTGCGTATGAAATATTGAAGCCATAAACCGTTTTTTAAACCCCAAACGACAAAATGAGAAATCAAGTCAAAAATTAATTTTCCGTTTGTTTACCTAGATGGAATAACGAATAAACGAGCAATTTTTCCATTTCTCGTTATTTAATTCATGTTCTCTCACTTGAATCCTCTTGAGTCTTTCGTTTTCTGTTTTTTTCATTTAAAACGGATTTGGAATGGACGGAAGATTCCAGATTCCGGACCCCCCTGATTTTAATCTGTGTATCATTCGTTCTTTCGTTTTTCTAACTGAAACCAAAAATGGAAAAATAAAAAAACGACTTGTTTTTTTTGTTTTGTTTCCAAAACAAAAATGAAAAAACGGATAAAGCTTCGTTTTCAGATTTTCAAATCTGTGCTAGTATCAAAAAAAAAAAAACGTCTAAGGTTACGTATGTAACCCTGGTTCCTCGAAGGAACGAGACGCTGCGTCGAGAACGATTGGGGAACGCCCCCAGCGTGGCGTCTCTGAATCATGTGTGTAATCAGTCCAATGGATGGGCGAGACGTCATAGGCGGGTGACGTCAGAGACCAGGAAGCATAAAAGCCGGAGAAACACAGCCGGCACCAGCCTCAAAGGATGAAGCAAGCGCCGGCCAGAGATGCCGGAAGTGTGGCACTGCGACGCAGCCTCTCGTTCCTTCGAGGAACCAGGGTTACATACGTAACCTTAGACGTTCCTCTTCAGGAACTCGAGCTGCGTCGAGAACGATTGGGGAACGAGAATGCCCACGCCGCCAGACTTACAAATCTCTGCCAGTGTGGGAAACTGCACAACTAGGATGAGAGAACAGAGGGGCCAGGAGCGGCTCGTAAATCTAGACCGTAAAATCTTACAAAGGTCAAGGGCGTGGACCACCCCGCAGCCTCGCAGATATCATGCATAGAGACACTTGCTAGGAAGGCCTTGGAGGCCCCAACACTTCTAGTGGAGTGAGCCTTGACCCCCAGGGGGGAGGGGAGGTCAGAGGACTCATATGCAAGAGAAATAGCATCTACTATCCACCGGCTGAGGGTCTGTTTAGTAGCAGGAAGACCTCTCTTAGGGGGACCATAACAAACAAACAACTGGTCCGCCCTTCTCCACAGGGCAGCTCTGTGGATGTATGTGTCCAATGCTCGCACTGGACACATACAATTAAGCTTCTTCTGGTCTGGCTCCCCGAAGGGAGGAGGACTGAAGGCCTGGAGTACGACAGGCCGTGGTGTAGAGGAGGGAACCTTAGGGACATACCCTGCACGAGGGTAAAGGAAAGCTTTAGCCAGACCGGGCGCAAAGTCTATATAAGAAGGGGCCACAGAGAGGGCCTGCAGGTCCCCAACTCTCTTGAGAGAAGAAATCGCCAACAAGAAGACAGTTTGTGTTTGTGTTTGTGGGGACACGAGAACGTACTGGAGGCCTCAGTCTCAGCGCACCGCGGAGGAAACGTGTAACAAGAGGGTGTCTGCCCACTGACTGGCCACCGAGAGGGGCGTGGTAGGCCGCAATGGCCGCCACGTAGACCTTCAGGGTGGAGTGGGTCAACCCTGCGGAGAAACGGGCCTGCAGGAACTCCAGCACTGTACCAATCGGGCAGTTAACTGGGTCGAGCTGGCGGTCTCCGCACCAAGAAGTGAAAAGTTTCCACCTCAAGGCATACAGTTTCCTCGTAGAGGGAGCTCTGGATTGGAGGATGGTCTCAACAACCTCAGTTGAGAGACCGGAAGCTACTAGTTGTGCCCCCTCAGGGGCCACACCCATAACTTCCACAGCTCCGGGCGAGGGTGGACTATGGTGCCCTCCGCCTGTGAGAGGAGATCTCTCCTGACGGGAATCTCCCAGGGAGAGCCGTCTAGGAGGGAAATCAGGTCCGAGAACCACACTCGTCCCGGCCAGAACGGGGCTACTAACAGCAGCCGAACTCCGTCCCGGCGCACTCTCTCCAGAACTCCCGGGAGCAGAGCAATCGGGGGAAAGGCGTACAGACGAAGCCTCGGCCACGTCTGTACCATGGCGTCCAGCCCCAGTGGAGCTGGATGAGTCAGAGAGAACCAGAGGGGACAGTGCGATGTCACTCGAGTCGCAAACAGGTCCACCTGAGCCTGGCCAAAAACTCTCCAAATCTGCTTCACCACCTCGGTGTGAAGCCGCCATTCCCCGGGCCTCGGCCCCTGCCTTGACAGGATGTCTGCTCCCATATTCATATGCCCAGGAATGTGAACCGCTCTGAGCGAGAGAAATTTGTCCTGGGCCCACACAAGGATCTGGTACGCTAGTTTGTTTAGACGGCGTGAGCGCAGACCTCCTTGGTGGTTGATGTAAGAGACCACCGCTGTGTTGTCGGTGCGCACCAACACATGGTGACCTCTCAGGTCTGGGAGGAAAAATGTCAATGCTCGATAGACCGCTAGCATCTCTAGGCAATTGATGTGCCATGTCAGATGGCGACCACTCCACAGACCGCGGGCAGGGTGGCCACTCATGACCGCACCCCAGCCGGTGAGGGACGCGTCCGTCGCTAGCATCACGCGGCGACAAGGAGCTCCCAACTCCGGGCCCTGAGACAAGAACCAAGGCTTCCTCCACATATCCAAGGCACGTAGGCAGCGCCGCGTGACCTTGATCATGCGAAGTGGGTTTCCCCTCGGGGAGAACTGCTTGGTCTTGAGCCACCACTGTAGGGGTCTCATGTACAGCAGGCCAAGAGGTATCACGTTGGACGCAGCTGCCATCAGACCCAGCAGTTTTTGAAACCGCTTGACAGTGAGTGACTGGCCTTCTCTCACTCTCGTGACTGCGGCGAGGATCGACTCGATCCGAGCAGGTGACATGCGTGCCTGCATCGTGGTCGAATCCCACACCACGCCCAGATAAGTGGTTCTCTGTACTGGAGAAAGCACACTTTTCTTGGCGTTCAGTCTTAAACCCAGCTCTCTCATGTGGGCGAGAACGACATCTCGATGCCGATCCGCCATCTGCTCTGATTGAGCTAGGATCAACCAATCGTCGATATAGTTCAGTATGCGGATGCCCTGGAGTCGTAGCGGAGCCAGGGCTGCATCCACACACTTCGTGAAAGTGCGGGGTGAGAGTGCAAGGCCAAAGGGAAGTACTCGATATTGGTACGCTTCGCCCCCGAAAGCAAACCTCAGAAACTTCCTGTGTAGGGGAAGGATGGAGATATGGAAATATGCATCTTTTAGATCTATCGTGACAAACCAGTCCTCGGACCTGATCTGAGACACAACCTGTTTGAGTGTGAGCATCCTGAACTTCAGTCGCTTGACTGAGCGGTTCACTAACCGCAGATCTAAAATGGGACGCAAGCCCCCATCCTTCTTTGGAACAATGAAGTACCGGCTGTAGAACCCTGACTCCCTCTCGTGAGGAGGGACCACCTCGATGGCCTCCTTCCTCAGAAGAGCGTGCACTTCCTGTTCCATAACCAGAGCCTGCTCGGGACCCACCAGCGTGGGTGAAACCCCGTTGAATCGAGGCGGAGGAGAACCAAACTGAATCGTGTAGTCTCTTTCTACAGTGTGCAGGACCCATTGAGATACATTTGGCAGTAGTTTCCACGCTGCTAAATAATCTACTAAGGGAGTCAGTCTCTCGAGACTGACCTCTGGTGTAATCAGAACGGCTAGCTCGGTGCCCTGTAACGGCGGACCGGCAGGAGACAACCGAACTAACCGCTCTAGAGACCTCCGTGGAGGCTGCGAGCCACTCAGCACCGCTACGTTTCTGGGCGGTAACTGGGCGTGGTGCTCGCGGGAGACCGCTGCGCCCTGTAACTCCGGCAGGGTTGGCAGAACGATCTCCTGAGGGCACTGAGGCGAGACGGACACCGTGTAATGCGGTGTAACCTGCTGCACCACAGAGGGGACTGCCCTCATAAGCCCCGGGCCAGTGGCGTCAGGGCTTATTGGCCAAAGACCTCTTAGCCTTAAGTACGGTCCGCAGATCCGGCTTAGACTTAGAGGCCCCCGACCCAGAGCGTCGTCTGGACCCACGGCTCCGCTTAGCTGGAGGAGCACGTGAGGCGACACTCTGTTTTTGTGCCTCCCTGTATGAGAAGCTGGTACTCGGCGAAGGCTGCCCCCGCCCGGCAGCCTCCGGATTTAGAGAGCGACGTGGGAGGAACCGCTGGAACGCCGCCGCCTGCTTGCGAGCCTCCTGGTACCTGTCGACGACAGAATTAACAGCGTCGCCGAACAGGCCCGAGGACACAAGCGGGGCGTCCATGAGACAAACCCTGTCCTTTTCTTTCATGTCAGACAGGGTGAGCCACAAATGTCTCTCTGCTGCTACCATAGCTGCCATGGACCGCCCAATAGCACGAGCGGTCTCTTTGGTAGCGCGTAGAGACAAATCAGCGGTCCTCCTGAGCTCCGTAATATCCTCAGATCTCACGTGCTCTTGCTCATCTAAATCTCTCAGCAGATCAGCTTGGTACGCCTGTAACACCGCCATGGTGTGCAGACACGCACCAGCCTGACCCGCTGCCGAGTACCCCTTGCCCACCAGCGCTGATGTTGTGCGCAGCGGCTTGGAGGGCAGCGCCGGAGCCTTTAATGACGATGCCGCGCCGGGAGACAGATAGCTCGCGAGCGTCTGTTCAACCCGGGGCATCGCCTTATAACCGCGCTCATTCGTCCCCGCTACGCTGCCGTAGTGATCAGAAGCGGGGATGAAGACGCGGGCCGAGAAGGGTTTTTCCCACGATTTACACACCTCGGCGTGCAAATCGGGAAAAAAAAGGCAGGCTTCGGCGCGGAGTTGGCGGCTTAGTTCGCAGAAAACGCTCATCAAGTTTACTTTTCTGCGGTTCAGCCTTTTTCTCGGCTGGCCAATCGATGTTTAACTTGGCTACAGCACGAGTAACCACCTCCAAAAGCTCCTCATACTGGAGCGATTGAGGGGGCGAATCCTCAGCGACATTCACCACATCAACCTCCTCGGAGGAAGATAGATGAAGCGCCGAGCCCGCTCCCCGGGGAGAAGTAGCGCCGGAGCGCGCTTCCGATCCCTGAGAGCGGGCGCTGGATCTGGCAGGTGAGGAAGAAGATAGGGACTCGCCCGTCTCCATTCCCTCTGCCAAATCCAACTGCGAACCCCACGAGCGAGATCGCCGCTCCGCCTCGGCAGAAGCGGGACCAGCGCCGCGGGGAACGCTAGCGAAGGCTCCCTCGGTGAAGAGAGCCCTCCGGGAACGGAGAACATGCAGGGCAAGCCGCTCGCACTGCGGGCAGTCGCCTCTCTCGAGAGCCGACTCTGCATGCTCCGCTCCCAGGCAAACAACGCACAAACTGTGTGTATCCCCGCCTGAGATATAGCGAGGACAGGGAGGAACACACAGTCTGAAACGCTGCTTGCCTTCGCCCATTTTGTGTTTGGTCTTGGAGGGTGCTTTTGGCATACTTGGGATGACAAACAACACTAAATAAGACTCACAAACGTAAAGTTTCTTGAACAATACAGACACACAGAGAGCGCTTGCTGAAGACAAAAAGGCTGGTGCCGGCTGTGTTTCTCCAGCTTTTATGCTTCCTGGTCTCTGACGTCACCCGCCTATGACGTCTCGCCCATCCATTGGACTGATTACACACATGATTCAGAGACGCCACGCTGGGGGCGTTCCCCAATCGTTCTCGACGCAGCTCGAGTTCCTGAAGAGGAACAGATAACAAGCGTGTGTGTTTCACTTTGGTTTTTTCTTTTGATGCCAGTTAGTGACGGTCATTCTTAAACAAATTTTTAATGTGACTCGGGAAGAACGAGTCGTCTCGGGGAGTGATTCGTTCAGTCACGCATGCGCAAAACTCTATAGTTTCTGTACAGGAATTAGTCTAGTTCACCTGTTTCAGTCATATTGAGTAAAAGAAATGGACACAGCAACCCCATTGGATTCAACGGAGACAAGTGAAGTCAATTAGAAGCACGCACTTCCTGGGGGTCGAGCGTACTGCACAGAACCTGTAAGTCTTCTAATCGCTGTGCCAAGAGAAATCTGAATCACCCACCGAATCTTCCAGAGAAGGCGAGAGTGAACAGGAGCCCATTTTGGTAATTATTTTGATTAATTATCTCCCTTGACTTCATGCCTCCACATTCCCCCGATAGCCTTATAGACAGTAAAAGATTGCCTGTGAGCTTCTCCTCCTGTCCATACGGTCATTTGTCTACTGTTTGACAGAGAGTCACTGGTTATGACGCAATCGTTAGCCTGTTTTTTTTTTTTACAAAAACTGCTTCTACAGGACTATAACGTAAGATACAAGGTAATGGAGTCTTTTATACATTTTTGTGTTTCTTTAGAAATAATGAATAGACAAGTTAAGTCTTTAAACACCTCAGATGTAAAGTTATTTGCTGTCAAAGTGACACCAGAATGAATGGGAGTCAATGGAATGCTAACAGCAGGTGGGGGTCCGCTAGCCAACGGCGGCGCCCAGGGGTGCTTCAAAAAAATACGAAACCCTGCCCCCCTGGTTTCAGTCAATGCAGTGGGAGCCGGAAAAATAATTGATTAGATCATCTCTTTAGTCTTTCGGGTTTTCGAGTCGCTCCTCACGTGACAGACCCATAATCTTTGACCATAGATTGGAGTTACCCTGGCAACAAATCTCTTTGTATATTATTACTATTATTATTATTATTATTTTGTCTTTATGATTTTAGGTGTACAGCCTTAATGTTTTAATGTTTGTATTGTTTAATAATAATAATAATAATAATAATAATAATATTAAACATTTGATAGATGAATTTACACGATTCCTTACAAACAGGTGCCTGGTCATTATTATTATCATCATCTTTTATCATCATTATTATAATTATAATTTACGATAGATGAATTTACACGCTTCCTTACAAACAGGTGCCAAGTCATTATTATTATCATCATCTTTTATCATCATTATTATAATAATTAATTACTCTTACAGTTACTGCATTTCTGAGCTTTTTACTTCTTACAGTTTATAATTGTACAAATTTCAATCATAATGGTTATTTTCTATACACTGAATGTTGTAACAAAGGTAATAAAGAGTACTTATTAATGAAGACATATGATTATGGTGGGTTTAATTTCCTTGATTTCTCTTCTTTGAACAACACTTTCATCCAAAGTGCACACACACACAGCAGTGCACACACACACACACGCACACACGCACACACACACACACACACACAGAGCAGTGAGCAGCCATTTATGCTGCAGCACCCGGGGAGCATTTGGGGTTCAGTGCCTTGCTCAAAGGCACCTGAGTCGTGGTATAGCCAGCCCCAGACTCAAACCCACAACCCTAGGGTTAGGAGTCAAACTCTCTAACCACGAGGCCACGACTTTGTCCATGACTTTGTTTGATTTTCCGTATTTGATTTCTTAATTGAATATGAAAAGAACAAATGATACATGGATTGTTCACAAATGTTTTATGGGATATTACAGTTTTGCACATAAGTTAAATTTGCAACTTTGGATGGAAAACCAGTGTTTAACTGCACTTCCCACTATAAATGATAGTGGGAAGTGATGAAACTGATGGTTCACTTTATAGAAATCAATGCATTGACCAGTGCTGATGCAAGACATGGGGGAGTACACTACCTTTACAATTTGAAATGATATTAGGATATTACAACAACATTACCCTTAGGATATCACAAACTATTTTTTTATGAATATGATTTAACCTGATGGAGGATGTGCTCAGTCATTCAGGCAGTCTCTTTCTCGCAAACGCATTGTTAGGTATGTTTTGTGCCATTGATCATCCTCGTCCTCTTCAATAAATATAACATTTATTCATTTTAGGGTGTCTTTGGTGAATCCAATGGAGAAATCCACCCACAACTAACTGCAAACAGGCATTCAGATCTGCCTGCATTTTGTTAGCAATGCCCCAACTTCCAATAATCCAATCAATTCCCGAAAAGCAAAATCAAGTCCCGCCCTTTCATTTCAGATGCCGCTTCACTCAGATAGACGTGAAGAAATCAGTAGAGAAAAAAACACAATCGCTTCTTAAGTTTCACGCCAACTTTAATGTTAAACTGACTCTTCGCACTCTGTAAACACTAAACCCCGCCTACTTTGAATTGATTGGGCGTCTCAGTCATTTAGATATTGATGAGCGCTGTTAGACCGCTGAGGCTTTGATCTGAAATGCCTGTTATCTGTAGATGAGTGCAAGTTAATTCTAACACTTTAATAGTATTTATAGCTCCTAAAAGGCTGACTATGAGATCCCTATTGCTTGCATGCCAGCGTTTACCCCTCTGCGTGCCACTGTTGGCATGCATGCCGTAGGTTGCCAACCCCCGTCTAGATGTCTCGGCTGTGTTTGGAGTTTATTAATACAGCTTTAATACTGAATTGCTACATTATATTTTTTCACTAACAAGAGGATAAAATCGCTGTTTTTGAAGTAAACACAGACGTGCATACATGCAACTTTCATATCTCTCTCTCTCATACTCTCTCTCTCTCTCTTTCTGTCACTCTCAAATTGGCAATAGTTATTTGAGAAAAAAAGGAGCAGCAATTTATAATTATTGGGGCCCTCCTCGATCAGAGGCACCCTGATCAGACATGAATACATGTTTTAGCAATATAGTGCAGTCTGTAATAATATGTCTTTAACAAATTGTAACATTTAGACATTTCTTTGAATAACGTTACCTGATTTAATGCAACATCAAAACAAATCTTTAGAAAATGCAATCAAAAAATATATATTCTCGGTAAAACTAAGATATCACTCTAATATTACTAGGAATTAGACTTAAAATACATAAAAATGCCATTCTGATGTTGGAGAGTGACGTTATATAAACTACAGCAGTGCTCGTGCATTAAATCATTAACCTGCTGTCACGCTGTCAGTCTCTGTTTTCCTGAGTGTCCACTAGTGAGCTCACTTCTCCTTAGGCACTTCACCATAGGCACTATAATTCCTCTAGTCTGGTCCTGTCTTCACAGTAATTGCACTCCAGTTAATTGCACAGGTGCAGGTTATCTATTGTCATTAGTCTCCTTATAAATACCTGTCTTTCCCTGTTGTTTGTATGGAGTCCTTACCCTTCGTGTACCTATGTTCTCGTCTCCCGAGACTTCCCCTTACTATCTCGTCCTCTGAGTTCCTTGTCCGTTCCATCCAGTTCCCTCTTTTGTTTTGTTTGTCTACTTGGACTGTTTGTTTTGTATTACCTTTTTGTTCAATAAACATACCAGCAATTGGATCTCCCCCTTTCCTTGTGTTTTCCTGAGGCACGATTGTCACAGAAGGCCTCCATCCTCAAACAGATCCAGCAGTATGTCTGCTACTATTTCCTCCTTAGCCATCAAGCGGGAGATAAATGGTTTTGAGGGCACTCGACAAGTTGTGTTCCGTGGAACCAGGGGAGGTTGTTCGGGAGCAAGCAGTCGAGAGGAGGTCCGGCAGCGATCTCCACTGTGGGCTCCCGTTTACCCGGGGTTCGGTTGGGAGCCGCCATTTCCCCATTATGACCAGAGAGGGGAGAGGAGACGCAAATCGGCTGAGCCAGCGCCGCTGTGCAAGATGGCCGCCAGTCCTGTGCTGCTGCACAAAATGGCCGCCAACCCAGCGCCCCTGCGTGGCATGGCCGCCAACCCAGCACCACGAGGCAAGATGGCCGCCAGCAAAGCACCAAAGCACAAAGTGGCCACCAGTCCAGCGCCACAGTGCAGGATGGCCGACAGCTCAGTGTCAACACACAAGATGGCCGCCAGTCCAGCGCCACAGCACAAGATGGCTGCCAACCCAGCGCCAATAGATTTCCTTATTTAAGAATATTCTCTGATAATTTCACAATGAATGGTTAAATTCTCAATAGGACTTTACATTCAACACACATTTGACAAATAATTTTTCAAGAAAATACATTGGTAAGGAAACGAATCGTCATCACAACCTTCCATTTATTTTTGTGCTGGTAGTATCGTGTATATAAGTAGCTTCACTGATTATACCGGGACTGCTTTTAAAGAGCATATAATAATCATGATAGACTGAAGCAATTAGCAATATTTCTGTTTGAAAAACTGAGGAAACGTAACAGTTTGATTAACTGCTCATCGTCAAATATTTCAAGATCATTCTTCCTCTCCTGAATGATTCTTGCACATCTCTATTTCCTCAGCATCTCTACACCCCCAGCAAACGTCAGAATGACTGTTGAGTTTGACCACTGACCTATTAATTATGACCATATGTGGAACCCGGTGGGCGTGAAAGTCATCTGTCATCCTTTGAGCTCCAATGCGGTCAAGCCAGCCTCCAAGTAGAATAGCAAGGTCAATCTAGCCGCCACGTTATTTCTAGGGTCGCGTATAAACTGTGTATTATGGTAAAACAGTCAGAGAACTGATCTGAATGCAGTACTCTTCCAGCGAATGCTACCCCCCCCCCCCCAACACACAATCCGTACCTATCTGATGCTGAATACCAAAATAAAAATCCTCTAATAATCATATTACAAAATAAGAACAATAATATATGCTTGCTGCATCTCTTCATTCGAAAAGCTATAAAAATAAAAGTTCTAGATTGAACAGACTGGTTCCACCTCAGACAGAAAGTACAGTGTCAGCTGCATGCTGCTGCATCTACTTTCAAACATATATAAAAATACAAGTTATATTGCACAGACCACTTTCACCTCAGATTGAGAGTACACCTTGCCACAATGTCAGCTGCATCGTTTCAGGACAGTCTGGTGTGAAATTACAAAATAATAGCCTCCCAAATCTTATTAATAAGCTGCTGCATCTCTACTTTCAAAAATCTATAAAAATAGAAGTTATAGATTGCACAGACCACTTTCACCTCAGATTGAGCGTACACCTTGCCACAATGTCAGCTGTATCATTTCAGAACAGTCTGAAGAGGAATTTCAAAATAGGAGCCTCCCAAATCTCATAAACAAGCTGCTGCATCTCTACTTTCAAAAATCTATAAAAATAAAAATTATAGATTTCACAGATCACTTTCATGTCAGATTGAGAGTACTTCTTGCCACAATGTCTGCTGCATAATTTCAGAACAGTCTGATGTTGAATTACAAAATAAGAGCCTCCCAAATCTCATAAACAAGCTTCTGCATCTCTACATTCAAAAATATATATTTAAAAAAGCTATAGATTGCACAGACCACTTTCATGTCAGATTGAGAGTACTCCTTGCCACAATGTCAGCTGCATAATTTCAGAACAGTCTGATGTTGAATTACAAAATAAGAGCCTCTCAAAACTCATTAACAAGCTGCTCCATCTCTACTTTTAAAAATATATAAAAATAAAAGTTATAGATTGTACAGTCTACTTTCACCTCAGATTGACAGTACACCTTACCACAATGTCAGCTGCATTGTTTCAGTACTGTCTGATGTGTAATTACAAAATAAGAGCCTCCCAAATCTCAAAAATAAGCTGCTGCATCTCTACTTTCAAAAATGTATATTAAAGAGCCAGTAAAAATTCTAAGCTTCCTATCACTGTTAATAAGTCCTTTAAATAAGGTTTAAATCCATCCAAGGTTAAAAAACATTGTCATTTTGTCAAAATATCATTTTAAAATTACCTCAATTCTCAGAGATCCCCAAACGGTTCGCGCAAAGCTTATCAAAAGATTCAGTTTCCTTAAACCCCACCTTTCGGTAGCATACTGTGTTCTGATTGGTCAACTAACATAGTCAGTTTTGATTGGTTGTTCCGTATTCAAGCCGCGCGCTTCTGTTTGAATCTGAATAGCGCGTTCAGCGCGGGGGCGTGGTCACATTAGATATAATGAAGGGAGACCTGAAAAACGGACATCGCTTTGTTTTCATATGGATTACTTTATCACAGAATATCTGTTTTAGGCACTTGTTTAGTTTTAAAGTAGACATGTCAAGCTTTCTATAGATATCTCTCTCATGTCTCTTCGTTGAGTATTCATGGAGTTACACTTCATTTTAATGACGTGTTTGTAAATGAAGATCAGCACAAACAAAGGCAGCAGACAGCACACATAGGCTACTGATAAGACGCTCGGGAGAAAACAAACACATAACTTCATAATCATACTTCGCGTTGTGATTCGGAGATGCTTGTTGGTCTAAATAAAGTTGGTAATGAACCCTCTTTTATGGCCAACCGCTTTGAAAATCACGCCTTGTACTCACCGAGATTAGAAAAGCAGTCATCAGTGAAATGTTGTAAACACAACAAAAGGGATTTGTTGTACTGCTCTGTTATTGTGGTAAAAATGAATTTTAGCCCTTGGTTCTTCTGATCTTCATTCTTTGGCAGTGAAAATAAAACAAACTTGCCTTTACAATTAAAAACACACTGTGTCCTCGACATGATGCCTTCACACCAACCAGAGCGTCTGTGTGGGGGGGTGGGGCAGGTCAGAGTTCCGTTTCTCCCAAGACGGTAGGCGGAGATTATTATGCAAAATGTTCACAGTGACGTACATAGAGATGGGCAAAAGATTTGAAATGTGTTCGATGTGGAATTACAAAAAAGAGCCCCCTAACTTTTATAGGTGCATCTCAATCAATTAGAATGATGTGTGAAAGTTTTTCTTTTTTAGTAATTCAACTCAAATTGTGAAACTCAGGTATTAAATAAATTCAATGCACACAGACTGAAGTAGTTTACATCTTGTCTTCTTTTAACCCTCTGGAGTCTAAGGGTGTTTTTGGGGCATGGAGAAGTTTTGTCATGCCGATATTTGTGCTTTTTTCAATTTCTTATAAATATCTAAATGGGTAAAGTCTAATATCACTGTAATCAGCACAAACTGGGCTATAATAATATGTGAAATGCATGCATGTACAAGATTGTATTTTTGAGAAAAAAAAAAAAAATGTTATGCATGGTTAGTGAAAAACTAAAAATGTTAAATCACTTGAATAAGGCCATAAAACACATACATAACATTGGTTCCCGGGATTGTTGAGAACTGGAGCTTGTAGCCTAGAATTGTTCTTTCTAAATTATGTGAAAATCATCTTGTTTACTCATTCACAGAAAACAATATATTGATTTAAATTTTCTAAGACACTTTTTGTTGGTAAAAGTCATATGCGAGTAGGTGTCAACTATCATGAATATCATTGTGATTTACACCTGAGAAGACAAAGGCCTGCATAATGAGCTGCATAATGAGCCTCTCATTCAGCTGTGCCACTGAGGGAGGACTTACAAGAAAGAATGTGAGAATAAAATAAATCTATATAATTTTATGTTTGTAGTTTATTAAGAATATATTTAATTATCCCACAACATAATTTAATATCCACTTGGGGGAGCAGTTAAACAGTTTATTAGGGACAATCAAAGCTTACTTTCAAACAAATTTTTTGGCATCCTTACTCCAGTCACACAATCCTTCAGAAATCCTTTTAACAATCTTATTTTCTACCAAAAAAAAAAAAAAAAAAAAACATTTATCATCATTATTATTATTATTATTATTATTATTATTATTATTATTATTATTATTAATGTTGAAAAGAGCTGAGAATATTTTTCAGGTTTTTTTAGGGGGAATAAATTGGAAGAACTGCATTGTTTTTACATTTGTTAGAGTTATCTCTATTTGTCACATTTATATTATTTACATCAAGCTTTTGAATGGTATAGTATTGTATATTGTTATTGAAACTTCATAATGTTTCACTTGATTATACATTTAGTCATGAATTATAGTTTGGAAAAAGCATTTGGAAAAAGTCTAACTAGTAAAATGTTTACACGTTATGTGAAAACTAATACAAGTATAAATAAATAAAAAGAGACTTACTCATGTTTATGATCTCTGCTGAATAAAGTGCTTCATTCTTTTTTCTGAGGAAATCCATTTCTCAAATCCTCAACTACATCACATCTTTTTGGAGTGATTTATGTCTTATTCCTCTAATCGCGAAGCAAACAGTAAAATAAAATAAAAACTTGAAGAACAGTCTGGCTGCTTTTTCTTCTGTGTGGGCGTATACAAGCCACGCGCTTCTGTTTGAATCTGAATAGCGCGTTAAGCGCGGGGGCATGGTCCATTTGACATAATGAAGGGAGACATGAAAAATAGACATCGCGTTGTTTTCATATGGATTACTTTATCTCAGAATATATACTTTATCTCAGTTTTAGGCAGCACTGTTTAGTTTAAAAGTAGACATTTCAGGCTTTCTATAGATATCTCTCTCGTGTCTCTTCGTTGAGTATTCACGGAGTTACAGTTCATTTTAATGACGTGTTTGTAAATGAAGATCAGTGCACACAAAGGCTGCAGACAGCGCACCTTGTTTGTTATCTTTATTTTATAAGTGCACAAAGGTGTTTTGTTATTATGTCTGTATCCAAAAAAGTAGACCCTTTACAAATTCGATTGATGTATTGCTCTTATCTGTACGATTAAAACTGTGTAACTTAAGTTCTTTTCGGGGTTATCCGAAGAAAATGACTCAAAACGCATATATGCGTTAATCGACTTCAAAGGGTTAATTGTGATGAACAAAAACCCACTGTGACGATTGGGGCCACCACTTACCGGTCTTGAGTGCCACGGAAGAGCTCCGGATGGATAATTGGAGGAGTACAACATTGAAGGATGAGAGAGGACCAGGCCTGGGTTTTATTTTGTGTTTTGTTTGTGTGAGACAGTCGTTTGTGAGGGCGGTGGGCTGGAGTTAGTTGCCAGGGGGATGGACAAGCTTGCTGCTGGCCGCCTGGGATGTTGAGTGATGGCTGCTGTCCTTGAGGGAGCGGAGGAGACGCCACCATTTGCCTGGCGGCCAGAGCCTGCTGCCATCCACCATGATTGGGGAGGAGCAGGGAACGGGGGAGTCTTGCCAGCTGTCAGGAGCCGTCATCGTCCAGTGGGCAGCGGAGGAGTGTCATGCTGTCCAACGAGGGCTATCCAGTGCCACCACCAGGCACCATGGAATAGTTCACCCAGCTTGTGGAGGGCTGAGCTGCGGTGTGTTTGGGAAACGGATCAATTTATTTATTTTTTTTTCCCTCTCTCCCCTCTCTCGTTTCTGTCTCTCCTCATCCTTCTGTCTCCTTTTCTCTCACCTCATCTGTTTGTCCTTCCTCATGGGGGGGGGGGGTGTTTTAGGAGACATCAGTCTAGTGAGTACACTTGTGGACTACTGTCACGCTGTTTTGTTTAATTATTACAGTTTTATTTGAATGTTCGTCGGTTACCGCCGCCTTCTTCCCGACTTATGAATGTTTTTACACCCATCAATTCACTCTACCAACAAATTATTACACACACATATATTACAAACATTCATTGCCAAAGAAGCTGGCTGTTCACATAGTGCTGTATCTCAGCATGTTAACAGAAAGTTGAGGGGAAGGAAAAAGTGTGGAAGAAAAAGATGCACAACCAACCGAGAGAACCGCAGCCTTATGAGGATTGTTAAGCAAAATTTATTCAAGAATTTGAGTGAAATTCACAAGGAATGGACTGAGGCTGGGGTCAAGGCATCAAGAGCCACCACACACAGACGTGTCAAGGAATTTGCTGAAACACGGACAACGTCAGAGGAGTCTTAGCCGGGCTAAGGAGAAGATGAAGTGGACTGTTGCCCAGTGGTTAAAAAGTCCTCTTTTCAGATGAAAACAAGTTTTTTATTTCATTTGGAAACCAAGACCCTAGAGTCTAAAGTAAGGGTGGAGAAGCTTATACCCAAAGGTGATTGAAAACCAAAGACACTGCACCCGTTTACCAATAAATTTTGGAGCATTTCATGCTTCCTCGTGCTGACCAGCTTTTTGAAGATGCTGATGTTATTTTCCTGCAGGATTTGGCACCTGCCCACACTGCCAAAAGCACCAAAAGTTGGTTAAATGGTGTTGGTCAAGTCAAGTAACCTTTATTTATATAGTATATTAAAAAGATTGTCAAAGCAACTGAACAACATTAATTAGGAAAACAGTGTGTCAATAATGTAAAAATGACAGTTAAAGGCAGTCCATCATTGAATTCAGTGATGTCATCATTCAGCTCAGTTCAGTCCATGTAGTAAATTAAGTGTCCCCAACTAAGCAAACCAGAGGTGACACCGGCAAGGAACCAAAACTTCATCGCTGACAGAATGGACAAGAAACCTTGGCAGAACTCAGGCTCAGTCGGGGGGCCAGTTCTCCTCTGACCTGATGAAGCCAGCAGTTCATTTACAGGCTGCAGCAAGTCAGATTGTGCAGAAGAATCATCGGTTTCCTATGGTCTTGTCCCAGTGGTCACAGTGATAAAGACTGTATCTGGTGGCTACGGTGACCTCAGAATAAGAGAGAAACAGACTAATATTAGCGTAGATGCCATGCAAATACTTAGGTGCTAAACCATTCAGGGCTTTATAAGTAATAAGATTCTAAAATGTATACAATGTTTGATAGGGAGCCAGTGCAGTGACAGAACCGTGCTAATATGGTCATAGTTCCTGGTTCTATTAAGAACTCTAGCTGCTGCGTTTAGCATCTAGGACTAGCTGAAGTTTGTTTATTAGGAATGCAGAACAACCACCCAATAAAGCCTTACAATAATCTAACCTTAAGGTCATAAACGCATGGAATGACATTTCTGCATTTGATATTGAGAGGATAGGCTGTAATTTATATATATTTTTGAGATGGAAAAATGCAGTTTTACAAATGATAGAAATATGTAAAAAAAAAAAAAAAAAAAAAAGATTTGCTATCAAATAGCAAACCTAGGTTCCTAACGGATGACGAAGAATTAACAGAGCAGCCATCAAGTCTTAGACAGCATTATAGGCTATTACATGCAGAGTTTTTAGGTCCTATAATTAACACCACCTTTTTTATACATCTATGCATTCCGTTTTTTTTATTGGTATGTTTCGCCGGGCAGTGAAGAAATATAGAGCTGAGTATCATCAGCATAACAGTTAAAGCTAACACCGTGTTTTCTGATGATATCTTCTAAGGGTAACATGTAAAGTGTGAAGAGTCATGGCCCTAGTACTGAGCCTTGAGGTACTCCATACTGCACTTGTGATTGATATGATACTTCTTCATTCAATGCTACGAATTGATGGCGGTCATATACAGTAAGTATGATTTAAACCATGCTAATGCCCTTACATTAATGCAAAAAAAAAAAAAAAAAAAAGAAATTATAGTCTATGCAAAAGAATGTTGTGGTCAATAGTGTCGAATGCAGCACTAAAATCCAATAGCACAAATAGAGAGATACAACCACAATCAGATGATAAGAGCAGGTCATTTGTCTCAGTATTATGATACCTTTTCTAGTATCTCGGACAGAAAAGGGAGATTCGAGATCGGTCTATAATTAACTAGTTCTCAACTTTGGGATCAAGTTGTGGTTTTTTGATGAGAGGCTTAATAACAGCCAGTCTAAAGGTTTTGGAGACATACCCTGATGGCAATGAGGAATTAGTAATAGTCACAAGAGGATCTATGTCTTCTGGAAGCACCTCTTTTAATTGCAAGGAATGATTGGAACTGCTCCTCAGGGGATCTATAGTGCACTGTCTGATGTGATACTGTAGCTGAAGGCTGCATTGTTACAATTTTATCTCTAATAGTATCGATCTTAGAAGTTAAGTAGTTCATAAAGTCATTATTGCTGTCATGTTGGGAAATGTCAACAGTGTGCTTGCCTTCCCAGCAAACTCACAAGACCTTAACCCCATAGAGAATCAATAGGATATTGTCAAGAGGAAAATGAGAAACCAAAAAAAAAAAAAATGCAGATAAGCTGAAGGCCACTGTCAAAGAAACTTTTACTTTGTCCTGATACGACACATCTGACACTGTGGGAAGGTATACTCTCAATTTGAGGTTGAGCTAGTCTGTGCAATCTATAACTTTTATTTTTATAGATTTTTGAAAGTAGAGATGCAGCAGCTTGTTTATGAGATTTTTTCAGAAAAGTGATCCAGAGAACAATATTGGAATGTTTACAGACAGGTCTCTTGCAGTTATCTTTACCACTGTAATCTTACACTTTGTTTTAAGAAGCTTGTTTAAATAACATTAAGGTAACTTAGAGCATGGTTTGGATTTAACCATGACGACGTGGTTGTAAAATACACAGTCCTGTTTATTATGACTTCAGGCTCTGTTTATAAACAGAATGTTTACCCATGTAGAATTAATCACATTGAAACTTTTATGATGTCTCATACAAACCTTTTACAAATAAAAATGTTTACCATCACAAGTGTATCTCTACAAGATGATGAAAAGCAGTATGATTATTAAAAATAAGAATAAGCACACAAACAATGACATAACTTTTGTTTAACTGTTAACTGTCACTGGCCCACCTATGGGCCCACTTGCCATTACATGTTTTAAACAGTAATACCTTAGTCTGAACCTAAAATAATCTTGAAATACTGTAACAACAATGAGTTTTACATAGTAATTAACTCAAATGATATATAGGGAATTTGAATAATTAATCAGGAATATGATTAATGTATATCTCAGATGACAGTTACATTTAATTTTATTGATTATGAAAAATAGCTCAATTGTCTATACCAATAACTAATTACAGGGCACTGTAACTTACTCAATAATATGTCAATATTCCATTCTTCATATCAATTATTGTGATATCTCTTACTGTAAATTACTGCAAATCAAACAGTGGTTTGTTCAGCAAACCAGATTGACTTAACAATTTTCAATAAAGTTATCACTCCTTATAATTCAAGGAAAAATATTCTCTGGCCATGAAAACATTATCCTATCCTTATGATAAATTTAGTTTCTAAATTTAAAGCTTGTAGCTAAAGATCAGACCTCTCAGTGACTCGTAATGTGAGTGGGGTGGAGTCCAAGCCAATCATGTTATATATGGGTTTTTAATAATTCAACTAGTGATACATCAAACTACAAATCATACAGAGTAAATATGCGTACGACAATACAGACAGTAAACTTTACGAGACATAACGGAATCCAAATAAAAGAGAGAGAGAGAGGGCGAGAGAGAGAGAGAGAGAGAGAGAGAGAGAGAGAAAATGGAGAAAGCGAGAGAGATCACAGAATGAGCTCAGGTATGAAAATCAGTCAGTATCTTTTTTGGAAGCCAACAACAATCAGATCATAGCAACACTTTAAAGCAGCATTTAAATCTCCATAGAAAAGTGATACTTGCAAAGTGTCCAATGTGCGTGGGCTGGTGACGCGCGTTTGAGCTGCTCTGGATCTTGGCGTGAGCGTGGGGTCACGTGGTCCTTTGTGGCAAAGGGGTGTCCGTTCATCTTCGCGCGGTATTTGAAAGGTTAAACAAACAATGTTCCAGAATTCGTCTTCCTTGTGCGGAGAGGCGAATAGTTGAATAAACTTAGTAAAGAAAACAAAACAAAACAACGAAAACGAAAGCTTCCGAAGGAGCCGTGATAATGGCTTCCCTTTCCTCAGTCCCTGTGCTGAGGGGGACGGCGAAATGAGTGCGGCCGTTCGCACCGGAGAGCAGCGTGTCCGAGAACCAAGAACGAGAAGAAGAGAAGAGCGCGCGATATGAGCGTGGCCCAAGGCCGCGCCGAGGGACTCGCGGGAGTGACCTGGGTCAATGCAGGAGGGAAGGGAGTCAGCGTAAGAAGAGTGGGCGGACCTTGTTCGGTCGACTTTTATAGATTGAGATGATTCACGCCCCTTTTCGAGGGAACACCCAATGAACGTCCGCGATCTGAAGCGGAGGGAAAAGTTCCTTTGTCTCTGTGGAGACAACCCCCTGATGATCTAGGGCTTGTCCGATTTCATCAGGAATATTCTAGCAAGTTCGTAATTCCAGATTAAATACATTTTTCATTACTTTGCTCTAGATGAATGGGTCTGTCAGAGCATGACGATTAGAAAAATACTAAACATAATATATATAAATGATCAAAACATGAAGTTATATTCAAATGCAGAATTACACACATTTAAAGATTTGATTAACACATGATAACACTGCAGATAGTCCCAATTTATATGGGAAACCTCTAATGCACCGCAAAAACAATAATATACACATTAAGACTACATTTGAGTACATTTTACCATTCTTTTGTAAGGATTAGGTTTCCTGTCCTGTGAAGTCCTGTTTGGTCGTAAAATTTTACGAGCTGAAAAGGACTGGGGGTTGCAGCACATGTCCCTCTTTGAGAAAATTAAAGTGAGGAGAAACAATCCCACTTTATACGCCCGTAAAATTATAATCCTTGCATAACAAGGATTAACCATGGTACACACAAAACATATTCAAAATACATATTAATAAAGTGATGAAAGTAAGGAACTTGAGGAATTTGGGGGTTTTCAGGTCTCCTTTGAAGCTGGCGCCAGGCCAGGCACTTTTGGTGCACAAAGGGTTTCATGCCTGAATTGAACCCATGAATCGATGACCTGCATATCTGTTACACAACTATATATCATTGGAAAGCTTAAAGACTGTAGTTTTGATATTTGGTGACTTATTTTTTAAATATTTTACAGAGCAACGGTAATTTATTAATATGCAAGAAGAGTACTCAACAGAGTCAGAGAGTGCGTTCTGACCATTACTTTATAATAGTGATGCATAGAGGAAATCATGAAAAATCTGTAAAAATCTTTATTAATTTTCATGGAGAGTGTTCGGAAAATATCATCCATTGTATTTTTTTGAGGAAAACATTTATAAAAGTGTTTTGAATATATAGAAAAAAACTATAGATTATCCTTTTCTTTTGATGCATTGTGAACTAAAATGCAAGTCCAGGCTCTTCTTTCATGTATTTTTTGAGGTTGAATAGAAATCAAATACTGCCATACTGACCCTTAATACTTCTGATTGTGATGTCTACTTCATAATATTGAGAAAAGTATGTAAAACATGTTTCAGGTCACTCAAACCATTAATGGAAATGAAGGCGCCCTTAAATTAAGATATTTTAGATTTAGTCTGAGAGCTCTCAGTCCCTCTATTGAAGCTGTGTGAACGGTATACTGTCCATGTCCAGAAAGGTAACAAAAACATCATCAAAGTAGTCCATGTGACATCAGAGGGTCAGTTAGAATTTTTTGAAGCATCCAAAATACATTTGGGTCCAAAAAATAGCAAAAACAACGACTTTATTCAGTATTGTCTTCTCTGCCATGTCTGTTGTGAGAGAGAGTTCAAAACAAAGCAGTTTGTGATATCCGGTTCACGAACAAATCATTCGATGTAACCGGATCTTTTTGAACCAGTTCACCAAATCGAACTGGATCATTTTAAATGGTTTGCGTCTCCAATACGCATTAATCCACAAATCACTTAAGCTGTTAACTTTTTTAATGTGGCTGACACTCCCTCTGAATTCAAACAAACCAATATCCCGGAGTAATTCATGTACTCAAACAGTACACTGACTGAACTGCTGTGAAGAGAGAACTGAAGATGAACACTGAGCCGAGCCAGATAACGAACAATAGACTGACTCGTTCTCGAGTTAAGAATTGTTTCTGTCGGGACTTCCGGTTTCACGATGTAGTGAGAGGTTGCGCGGTGTTTGTGCTCCGACATTTTTTGCCCAATTAACACATATTGCAGTTGTCCTTACTTATAATTTGCACGTGATACACTGTCTTTAGTGTCCTGGGGCAGAACCAATTTAGAAATGGGCAAAAATACTAAACCTGGCTGTGCTAAAAACCAAGAAGCTTCAAGTAAAGACGGTGAGGCATCCGACATGGCGGTGGCACCTGTTCCTTTAACGGTAGAAGTGCTCGTGTTAGAACTCGAGAAGTCAAGGAGAAGTTTGTCGGACGAATTCACAGCTTTGCTGAACTCTTCTCTATCCCCTTTACAAACGTCTTTGGAGGGCATCCACAGCACTTTGGCCTCACACGCCACCACTTTATCAGAGATGGAGACGGCTCTCACTGACCATAGCGGCAGGATTACTGCGTTGGAGACCGAAGTCACTTCGTTGAAGGCCAAATTAACGGCGGCGTCGGACTTAAATGCAACGCTTGGCTCTGCTGTGGATGATCTGGTCTCCCGATCGAAACGACAGAATTTGCAGGTGGTAGGTTTCCCGGAAGGGATCGAGGGCAGAAACCCAAGAGATTTCATTACGGACTTTTTCTTCAAAACTGCAAAAGACGTTCTGTCAGCCCCTCCTGAAATTGATCGCGCCCATCGAAGTTTGGCACCCAAGCCTCGCCAAGGTGATAGACCGCGGCCGTTTATAGTCCGATTTCACAGATTTTTGGATAAAGACGTTGTCCTGCCCTGGGCAAAGGAACACAAAGAGATCTCCTATCAAGGTCATACCATAAAGATCTACGAGGACTTCAGCGTGGGTATCGCCAGGAAGCGCGCAGCTTTCAACAAAGTTAAGTCAAGTCTGTTCAAGAAGGGTATACGCTTCGGTATGATCTATCCAGCCCGTCTGCGCATAACTCATAACGGCGAGCATATCTTTGATACTCCGGAGGCAGCTGAACGTTACTTCCAGGAACACATTCAAGACTGATCATTGCTCTGAGTTGCTCTTCTACAACGGACAGTGATAATAGACTATCTCATAAAGTCTTTATGCTGTATAAAGTCTTCATATGTGCCAGTTATCCTGGTTCATGGATATGCTTTTCTTTATTTACGACTGCTTGTGCCAGACTTTTTTTTTTTTTTTTTTTGTATCCCCTGACATACAAATGGACAATAGTTATTAGTAGTTTGTTTTATTACTAGTACTAAATTGTTTACTCATTCTAAATGTTACTACTATTGTTATCATCTTTATTAATATAATTCATCGTCGGAGAGGACATCACTGCATGGTTTTCCGGTTGTGCTACGGTTTGTTCCTGCAACTCGTGATGGTTTGTATGGCGAGTTTAGGATGTTTGTTTTTTTGTTTTTTGTGGTGTTTTGTTTTTTGTAAGGTTGTTCATATTTTTGTGGAGGAGAATTATTACTTAATTGTTTTGTTTTCTTTTTATTCTTCAGTTTACAAGGGTTTCTTGCTTTTCTTTCTGAACCATAGACATGGCTAGTTTAAACACAGGGCTAAGTAGTAGAGGACTCTCTGTCAAACTAGTCAGTTGGAATGTTCGAGGCTTAGGAGGACCAATTAAACGTTCTAGAGTGTTTTCCCATCTTAAGAATTTGAATTCTGATATTTTTTTTCTTCAGGAAACTCATCTGCGCATTGAAGACCACATTAGATTAAGGAAGCCTTGGATAGGCCAGGTGTTTCACTCTAACTTCAACAGCAGAGCCAGAGGTACTGCTATTGTTATGCACAAGCGAGTTAATTTCTCTCCCTCTCAAATTATTGCAGATCCTGAGGGTCGTTATGTCATAGTCATTGGTAGTCTCTTTCACATCTCCGTTGTCTTTGTAAACGTTTATGCCCCAAACTGGGACAATCCTGCATTTTTTACTTCCCTTTTTTCCTTGATTCCGAACTTAAACTCTCATTATCTTATACTGGGAGGCGATTTCAATTGTGTTATTGACCCAAGATTTGATCGGTCAAATCCTAAAACTTTAGAGCAAACAGCTATGGCTAAGGCAGTGTCAGCATTCATGGATCAGATTGGTTGTGTTGATCCATGGCGTCATCTTAATCCATCAAAAAAGGAATTTTCTTTCTTTTCTAATGTTCACTTATCTTACTCGCTTATAGACTTTTTTTTTTAGATAAAGCTCTTTTGCCATTAGTTAGTTCTTCTGAATATTCGGCTATAGTTATTTCAGATCATGCCCCACATTCCATCGACTTGAATTTTACTCATATTAAAGGGAGGATGAATCAGTGGAGGTTTGATTCAGGATTATTATCTGATGAACAATTTTGTGAATATATCAGTAATAATATTGATGTATTTATTGAGACTAATAAGTCAGATTCCGTTTCACCTTCTTTATTGTGGGAAACTTTCAAAGTGGTAATTCGAGGCCATGTTATTTCATATATGGGTTATAAGTACAAGCAAATAAAACTAAAGTTACAAGACCTGGTTACTTCCATTATTGAGATTGACAGGCAGTTTATTAATAATCCTACCCCTGACCTGTATACAAAGAAGTTTGAATTAAAAACTGAATTTGATTTGCTTAGTACAAAGAATGCTGAATTTTTGCTTCGAAGAACTAAGGCTACTCATTATGAATATGGAGACAAAGCTGGTCGATTACTGGCATCCCAGCTTAAGGGACTAGCTGCCTCTCGTCTAATTACTCAGATCTATGATTCTTCTGGCTCTTTAACCAAAAATCCATCTGATATCAATGATGTTTTTTTCTCTTATTATTCAAACCTTTATAAATCAGAATCTCCTGGGGATGATTCCATTATGGAATTTTTTTAGACAGTCTAGATATTCCTCGTATTGATACAGTGGTAGCTGATGACCTTGATAAGCCTCTACAGTTAGAGGAGATTTTGAAAGGTCTTCAGTTAATGCAAAGTGGTAAGGCAGCAGGTCCGGATGGCTTTCCGATTGATTTTTATAAAAGGTTTGCTAATCAACTAGCACCTTTATTGTTAGACATGTACAATGATTCCTTAGTTAATGGCTCTCTTCCCTTAACTCTCACTCAGGCTTCAATTTCACTTATACTTAAGCGTGATAAGAACCCAGTTGAATGTGGTAGTTGGAGGCCTATTAGTTTGTTGAATTCAGATGTTAAATTATTAGCCAAAGTGCTGGCTTGCCGTCTGGATCCCTGCCTTCCTAAAATAATCTCTGAAGATCAGACTGGTTTCATTAGGGGGCGACAATTATCCTCAAACATTCGACGTCTCCTTAATATTATTTTTTCCACATCAACTTCTGCATCCGATGAGATGATTATTTCTTTGGATGCAGAAAAGGCTTTTGACCGAGTCGAGTGGAACTATTTATTCGCTGTTTTAGACAGATTTGGTTTTGGCTCTTTTTTTACATCATGGATACGTCTTCTGTACACCGCACCTGTTGCCAGTGTTAGAACCAATTTTTTGTGTTCATAATATTTTCCCCTTTCTAGAGGCACCCGTCAAGGTTGTCCTCTTTCTCCATTATTGTTTGCCTTAGCAATAGAACCTCTTTCTATAGCTTTGAAAAATTCCATGCTCTTTTCAGGTATCACTAGGGGAGGGATAGAACATCGACTCTCACTCTATGCTGATGACCTTCTGCTTTATATTTCAAACCCAGTCGGCTCAGTCTCTGATTTGTTGCATATTTTTAACACTTTTGGATCCTTTTCTGGGTATAAGCTTAATATAAATAAAAGTGAATGTTTTCCAGTTAATAATTCGGCTAAACAAATTCCAGCTGGGGTGTTACCATTTCATTTATCCTCTACAAAGTTTCGTTACCTGGGAGTAAATATTTCACATTCCTTTGATCTATTATATCAATATAATTTTTCTAAATTGCTCACACAAGTTAAATTAGATTTGCAACGTTGGGATAAACTGCCTCTTACTTTATTTGGTAGAATTCAATCAATTAAAATGAATATCTTACCTAGATTTTTGTTCCTTTTTTAGACCCTCCCAGTTTTTTTACCCAAGTCTTTCTTTAAACTGCTAGACGGGGCTATTTCTTCTTACATATGGCAGGGCAGACCTCCTAGGCTAAGACAGACATATCTTCAGAGACATAAAAAAGATGGAGGTTTAGCACTGCCTAATTTTCTGATTTACTACTGGGCAGCAAATATTAGCAAAATTCATTGCTGGTACAACTCCCCCCATTTAGATTGGTGTAAGTTAGAAGCACAGTCCTGTTCCTCATCTTCACTCCTTGCCTTGGTATGTGCTCCTTTATTCAGTCGCCCCTCAAAAGTTACTACAAATCCAGTAGTTTCCACTTCTCTTAGGATCTGGAGGCAATTCAGACAACATTTTAAACTTGCTGCTCTTTCTCTTTATGGCCCTATTTACAAGAATCTTTTATTTATTCCTTCAACTTTAGATTCTGCCTATGCTTCATGGGAAAACAAAGGGCTTGTATATTTTTCTGATTTATTTATTGATGGAGTTTTTGCAACTTTTTCTGATCTTTCAGTAAAATTCAATATACCACAATCTAATTTGTTTAGATTCTTTCAAGTACGTAACTTTGTTCAATCTCATTGTCCTTCTTTTCCAGTCTTGCCTGAATCCTCCTTATATGAAAAGTGTCTATTACAGAAACACAGGTCTATATCCGTTTTATATAATTTAATTCTCTCTTACACTCTCCCTTCATCCTTTCGGTTTAAAGATCAATGGGAGAAAGAACTCGGTTTTAGTTTGGAGTCGGATTGGTGGGAATTAGCTGCTGGTAAAGTTAATTCTTCTTCATCCTGTGCCAGACTGAGTCTTATTCAATTTAAGGTTTTTCATAGAATTCCTTTTACAAACGTCAAATTAAGTAAGCTATTTCCAGATGTGGATACCACTTGCAGTAGGTGTTCTCTGGCTCCTGCTGATCATACCCATATGTTTTTTTCTTGTTCAAAACTGAAAGATTTTTGGTATTCCTTTTTTGATACTTTTCTTGAATAGTCTTGAAGTCTTGAATATTTCCCTTGA
This sequence comes from Carassius auratus, assembly GCF_003368295.1. Taxonomy (NCBI): domain Eukaryota; kingdom Metazoa; phylum Chordata; class Actinopteri; order Cypriniformes; family Cyprinidae; genus Carassius; species Carassius auratus. The sequence goes on along the minus strand of NW_020528654.1, from coordinate 668,209 downwards.
ACCATGCCCCCAAATTGCTATTTTTGGTCTTCCATCAGATTTAAATAAATACACAAAGTATATTGATGTTCTTGCCTTTGCCTCACTGATAGCTCGCAGACGAATTTTACTGCACTGGAAATCTTCTAAATCTCCTCCCACTTTTTCATGGTTAGAAGATTTGTTGTATTTTTTATATATTGAAAAAATTAAGTTTGCTTTAAGAGGCTCCACTGACAGATTTTATAAAAATTGGGGTCCTCTTCTTGACTTTGTCAAAAATACACCACTTATCTTTACTGACTTATAACATGTATTTTTTATTTTCTGTGTAGTCTCTTGTTCATTTTTTTTTTTCTGACTTATTTAATTCTGTATAGTTGTCCATTTTTATGTATTTATTGAAAATGTACTTAAGTTTTATTCTCCTCCTTTGGGGTGGGTGGGGTTTGGGTTTACTGAGGGTTGTGACTGTTCGTGTTTGTGTCCACCCTTAGTAGTTGTTATTAGAAAAATGGAATGTATACAGTATATGTATTATTAGTGCTCTTTCATTGTGTTCAGTATATTCCAATTTTCCTGATGATACTGCCCATGTATGATTGAGCGTGAAGCAGACTGATACACAGAGTGTCTGAACCGAACTGATTCTTTTGGTGATTGATTCTGAACTGATTCTGTGCTAATGTTATGAGTGTGGGTAAACCGAAGGTATGAATTAAGGGCAATCATCGCCAATGACGCCATTACGTTGAGCGCAAATCGATGCAACCGGTTCTTGACTCGTGAACTAGTCAGTCTGTTGTTCATTATCTGACTCGGCTCCGTGTTTATCTTCAGTTCTCTCTTCACAGCAGTTCAGTCAGTGTACTGTTTGAGTACACAAATTACTCCAGGATATTGCTTTTGGTTTGTTTGAACTCAGAGGGAGTGTCAGCCACATAATTTTTTTTTTTAAAAGCTTAAGTCATTTGTGGATTAATGCGTATTGGAGACGCACAATGTTTAAAATGATTCAGTTTGATTTGGTGAACTGGTTCAAAAAGATCTGGTTACATCAAATGATTCGTTCACGAACCGGATATCACAAACTGCTTTGTTATGAACTCTCTCTCATAACAGACACGGAAGAGAAGACAATGCTGAATAAAGTTGTAGTTTTTGCAATTTTTGGACCAAAATGTATTTTCGATGCTTCAAAAAATTCTAACTGACCCTCTGATGATGTCACATGGACCACTTTGATGATGTTGTAATGATAAAAACTTTCTAATCATCCAGAAAAAGGAGGCGGGAACCGGCGCACAATCAAATAAAGACTTTAACGACAAAAATAAACACAAAACAGCGCACCAGCCCCTCGCAGACGACTGGTGCGCGCAAATAAAAACAAAACATAAAATAATGGCCCAGGCCTGGTCCTCTCTCATCCTTCACGGTTGTTGCTCCAGTTTTATATCCTTCCATCTCCTACATGGGACTCGAGACCGGCGGTGGGGCGCAGGTGCAGCGCATCTCCAATCACTACACCTGGCCTCACTCCTCGTGCCCACGTCTCTAGGCCCCGCCTCACTCATCACAGATGTTTTTTTTACCTTTCTGGACATGGACAGTATACCATTCACACAGCTTCAGTCGAGGGATTGAGAGCTCTCGGACTAAATATAAAATATCTTAAACTGTGTTCCAAAGATAAACAGGTCTTTCGGGTTTGGAACAACATGAGGGTAAGTTATTAATGATATGATTTTGCTATTTGGGTTTTGCAATTTTTTATTTTTTTTTTTTAGTTTGGGGAACAAAGATAAATCATTTCCTGCTGTCCTGGCATCGCTGGTATGAGATTATACAGGCACAAAAAGGGAAGGGGGGGGGGGGTGACATCACCTTTAGCCATCTTGGCACCATGACTGTGTTTTATGATGCACTAATGGTTAGATGGGGAACCGTTCTGAACTGTGGAATGTGTTGTTGGTTTCTTTACTGAAATGGACTGTTCAAGGATAATCCTACAATAAAAATATAAACAAGAACCACCGGACAACAGATGTAATGGGAGTTTGTTTACTTAAACATTAAAGTAATATCACTCGGTCGTGACAGATGTAGTGGATTTAAAATGTTTTGCCAGCTTATCCGCTTTTTCTCTCGCAGCAGACCGAGATGACAGGCGGAGAGACAAATTGTGGTGTTTGCACAAGGAAGACTTTCTCTCCTAAAATAATATAAGTGGAATTTAGATTTTTATTGATTTATACTATTGTCATATTAAATGCAACCACTCCCCCACCCCACCAGACACACACAAATATTGTGATACGATTTCAAGATCTGTTAAAATAATTTATTATGTTTATTCTTCATCAACACATTTTTTAATCACAGCTCCCATACAGAAAGAGAGAGAGAGAAAGAGAGAGAGAGAGAGAGAGAGAGGCTTAAACCATATTTATTTGATCATTCATCATATTTAATTCCAATATTTCATCCAAAATTATACACAACTATAATTAATATACTATAATTATATAATATATAAAAATTATATATATATATATATATATATATATATATATATATATATATATATAGTTTTATATACATTAATTATATATATATATATATATATATATATATATATATATATATATATATATATATATATATATATATATAACTATATTTCTCCAACTGCTCAATTTTCTTTTTAACACACACAATAGTATTGTAGGAAAAAATGTGACAAAAAACTTCTATCTGTGTTTTCCCCACCTCCCACTATTGTGTCATTTTTTCAAAATTACCTTTATTCAACTTCCACAATTTCCAAAAATCACCAAATTCTTCACAAAAAGATCTGTCCTGCAGCAATTTTGTATTAAAATGACAATAAAACCTGGGCCGTTCTAAAGTAGTAATGTTGGAATCTATGGTTGCAATATGATGATCTGAAAAACCGTTAGGGAAAATATTAGCATTACATACTCTATTCATACTTGTTTCACTTATATATATTCCATCTAATCTTGCTCCAGTTACATTAGAGTCTAGTATTTTAACCCATGTACAGTATTGTTCAAAATAATAGCAGTACAATGTGACTAACCAGAATAATCAAGGTTTTTCGTATATTTTTTTATTGCTACGTGGCAAACAAGTTACCAGTAGGTTCAGTAGATTCTCAGAAAACAAATGAGACCGAGCATTCATGATATGCACGCTCTTAAGGCTGTGCAATTGGGCAATTAGTTGAATTAGTTGAAAGGGGTGTGTTCAAAAAAATAGCAGTGTGGCATCCAATCACTGAGGTCATCAATTTTGTGAAGAAACAGGTGTGAATCAGGTGGCCCCTATTTAAGGATGAAGCCAACACTTGTTGAACATGCATTTGAAAGCTGAGGAAAATGGGGCGTTCAAGACATTGTTCAGAAGAACAGCGTACTTTGATTAAAAAGTTGATTAGAGAGGGGAAAACCTATAAAGAGGTGCAAAAAATGATAGGCTGTTCAGCTAAAATGATCTCCAATGCCTTAAAATGGAGAGCAAAACCAGAGAGACGTGGAAGAAAACGGAAGACAACCATCAAAATGGATAGAAGAATAACCAGAATGGCAAAGGCTCAGCCAATGATCACCTCCAGGATGATCAAAGACAGTCTGGAGTTACCTGTAAGTACTGTGACAGTTAGAAGACGTCTGTGTGAAGCTAATCTATTTTCAAGAATCCCCCGCAAAGTCCCTCTGTTAAAAAAAAGGCATGTGCAGAAGAGGTTACAATTTGCCAAAGAACACATCAACTGGCCTAAAGGGAAATGGAGGAACATTTTGTGGACTGATGAGAGTAAAATTGTTCTTTTTGGGTCCAAGGGCCACAGGCAGTTTGTGAGACGACCCCCAAACTCTGAATTCAAGCCACAGTACACAGTGAAGACAGTGAAGCATGGAGGTGCAAGCATCATGATATGGGCATGTTTCTCCTATATGGTGTTGGGCCTATTTATTGCATACCAGGGATCATGGATCAGTTTGCATATGTTAAAATACTTGAAGAGGTCATGTTGCCCTATGCTGAAGAGGACATGCCCTTGAAATGGTTGTTTCAACAAGACAATGACCCAAAACACACTAGTAAACGGGCAAAGTCTTGGTTCCAAACCAACAAAATTAATGTTATGGAGTGGCCAGCCCAATCTCCAGACCTTAATCCAATTGAGAACTTGTGGGGTGATATCAAAAATGCTGTTTCTGAAGCAAAACCAAGAAATGTGAATGAATTGTGGAATGTTGTTAAAGAATCATGGAGTGGAATAACAGCTGAGAGGTGCCACAAGTTGGTTGACTCCATGCCACACAGATGTCAAGCAGTTTTAAAAAACTGTGGTCATACAACTAAATATTAGTTTAGTGATTCACAGGATTGCTAAATCCCAGACAAAAAAAATGTTTGTACAAAATAGTTTTGAGTTTGTACAGTCAAAGGTAGACACTGCTATTTTTTTGAACACACCCCTTTCAACTAATTCAACTAATTGCCCAATTGCACAGCCTTAAGAGCGTGCATATCATGAATGCTGGGTCTTGTTTGTTTTCTGACAATCTACTGAACCTACTGGTAACTTGTTTGCCACGTAGCAATAAAAAAATATACTAAAAACCTTGATTATTCTGGTTAGTCACATTGTACTGCTATTATTTTGAACAATACTGTATAGTGTCTAATTCTCTTATTCATATTCCTCCACACATCCATCAACTCAAACTCTTTAATAATATTCAGAAGAGCAATACTAGAGAGTGGATGAGGCTCTTCTCTATTCTTGTCTAAAAGAAAATTTGTGGTGCAGTTCCAAGTCCCACCCATTACTATGCAAGATTCATTATCACATTTTCTTAATGCACTCTGCAACTTCCTAAACAATTCCACATGATCTGATCCATTGTTTGGAGCATAAATTAAAATTATTTATTTCTACAGCAACCATTAAAACTCTACACTTTTCTATTTCTTCAGTTAACAGATTTTTAAAGTACAAATTCTTAAAAAAAATAAAATAAAAATACTCCAGCACTCATATTTGACCCGTGACTGAAGATGTTCTCCCCCTCCCACCATCTACACCACTCTACCTCATTTTTACAATCTGTATGTGTTTCTTGAAAAAAAAAATAAACATTTACATCCTTAATTTTAATTAATTCAGCCACTAAAGCTCTCTTGCTCTTGTCTGTCCCTCCATTAATATTTAAAGAGGCTACCCTTATCATCTCCATAGAAAATGTAAAGAGACAGAAAAGAGAGATGGAAAGAAATAAAGAGTATAGTAAAGTAATCCTGAGTGACGTATAAACCATTGATTCAATTATCTGAATTTAAGTTTTTTAGGGGTTTCATCCAAGAATTTATTTCATCTAGTGAATAAACCTGCTCACAGCTTTTCTTGCGAAATATCTGACATGTCTGAAAAATCAGAAAACCCACCACCATTATCATCATCATCGTCATCATCATCATCATTATCATCATTATCATCATCATCATCATCATCATCATCATCATCATCATTCATTTCCTCATCATCCATTTCCTCATCAACCATTTCTGTTTGCACCTTCTTAATCAAAGATACTATCTTTTTTTTACTATCATTCTGATCATTATTCACTGCTTCTTCATTTGGTACATTACTCTGTTGCACTTCATTTTTCTCAATATCGGCATCCAGAATAAAAGTTGGAACATTTAAAACCGTCACCTTCATCGTGATTGAAACTTAAGGTTGAACAGGAACAACTGAGCCACTTACCGAAATCCCACTCTCGATCAAAACATGAACCAGATTTTCTTCTTTCAAAAATATCACTTTGGCTTGTTCATCCTAGACGCTGAAACAATATTCTCATGGCCCACGCGTTCTGCCATGTCCAGTAACACATCTTCTGGCGCACCTGCCTGAGTCACACACCTGATCCCGTGCCGGAGCGACAGGCCTGATGCCTGCAAACTTGTGTGAGTGTGAGATGCCATCCCTACCTCCAACACGCCACAACTCTCACTGAAAACAACCTTTTTTTTATAACTTTTTTCTTTTTCAGTTTAAATAATTGAATAAGACAGAATGAAAAGCAAGAAATGGTGAAAGTTTTAGAAAATTTCCTCTCACTTAGATCACCCTCCCATGCAGTCCCTTCCCAATTCCCAGCATGCACCAGAGAGAGAGAGGGAGAGAGAGAGAGAGAGAGAGAGAGAGAGAGACTTGACTTTATAATCTCTTTATTTATAAACCGTATTAGACAAAACATCAAAATCAAATCAGAACACAGCAGTTGAAAAAGAGTGTAAGTTTAGAAAAAAGAAAACAAAAAAGGAAAACAAAACAAAAAGATTTCATAAATATGCTCACCTCTTAAGAAAAGGTTTAAAAACATTCATCACTTTAAACATTAGTTTGTAAACAACACTGATTTATGCAACATTTGAGACTGAAAATTTCCAACTCATCAACAAGCTTGATATAGACATACTCTATATTGATACGAGATTTCAGTAATACCCTAAAAACCGAGATAACATCAGTTGATCCTGTGCCAAGTAATTTCCTTTTGCAAGACACCCAAATTACCATTTTTGCCTGGCCAAACAAAAAAATTATTAAAACGTGAACTAGCATACTGCTCCTTTAGTACTTGGGACAATAGATAAAACACATAGGTGGAAAAACTTCCCCCAAAGACTGACAGTACTCTTCAAATAGATAAAACAGCCGTTGGAGTCCCGAACAATTAAGAAACAAATGAAAAATTGTTTCTTGTAGCCCACAAAAAAGAACACTCTTCCCCTACTAGTGGATCGAGTTGTGCTCTGTGTCTGTTTGTAGCTATTATACCATGCACTATCCTCTACATGCCTACTACATTCAGCTTCCCCAACACCCCAACACTACCAGGAGTATCAGTAGTATCACTCACCTCCTGCCGCTCATTCACATCATAAGTAGCTCTTTCAGTCTGCTGCTTTGGCCTCTGTGCCTCTCTATGACTTGTATCCACTATATTATAGTATATATTTTATAGTATATAATACACGTCACACCTCTGTTTATCAATTTGCTCTGGCTTCCAATAGCAGCTCGCATAAAATTCAAGGCATTGATGATTGCCTACAAAACTACCACTGGTTCTGCACCTATTTACCTAAATTTGTTACTTCAGACTTATGTGCCCTCTAGAAGCTTGCGTTCTGCAAGTGAACGTCGCTTGATTGTGCCATCCCAAAGAAGCACAAGGTGACTTTTAAAGAGTTTTAAATTAAATGTTCCCTCCTGGTGGAATGACATCCCCAACTCAATCCGAGCAGCTGAGTCCTTAGCCATCTTCAACAATCGGCTTAAAACCCATCTGTTCCATATTTATTTGACCCCTCTAACTTTAACACTCTCTATTCTAATTGTATTCTTAAAAAATAATAAAATTCTATAAATTAAATTCTTAACTACCTTTCTAAACTTTTGTATTCTATTTTCTTTTCATTTATTATGCAATTGTGTGTGTGTGTGTGTGTGTGTGTGTGTGTGTGTGTGTGTGTGTGTGTGTGTGAAGACCTCTAAAACTAGTTTGCTCTATTCTTTTTTTATTCTATCTGTTTTGTTTTTATTTATTATATTATTTAAAAGACCTTGCTACGTGTACCATGTTAACCTAACTGAGACTTGTTATAGCACTTATATTTCATTGCTTTTTGTTGTTTTTGATTCCTTCCATTGTCCTCATTTGTAAGTCGCCTTGGATAAAAGCGTCTGCTAAATGAAAAAATTTAAATGTATCCTCAAGGGATGTAGATGGCATTGTTCATCCTTATGCGTGCATGTGAAGGGTTTATGGCCCATGTCACACCAATCAAAACATTGCATACTATCAGTACTGGCAAGGGAAAGGACGTGGTTTAGCACAGCATTTTTACATCGCAAAGGAACTGCTTTAACAGGACATGCAATCTTCTTTTAAAATGGCCTCATTACATATAAACGGTAGGACATCAGAAATAGTGACTTAAGTTAATGGTGCAGAAAGCGGGGTTACCGGAACATATGTTTCTTTCACCCACACGCTGCTCACAGTCAAATCATTGACCAGTGCCTCTGATATTAAAAATAAGACTACGGCTTTGTTCATCCTTGAAGCCGAAACGATGTTCTCAAAACCAAAGACTAGGAGCATATCTTCTATGGACACCGCGGGTTCCGGTACACACCTGCACCCATTACAGCGTGACCGAGTAGCAAGCATTAGCACGTTAGTGCAACGTTGAGCCGCGAGTATGCGACAAAAACACTCTTCCTTATCCAGAAATTATTAACAAAGGAAAAGACAAAATAATTAGGTAGGTAAAGTAAAGAAAAAGTAAAAGGGGCAAACAAACAATGCTCTCCGCAACGTGGCGCACTCAGCCCAGAGAGAGAGAGAGAGAGAGAGAGAGAGAGATAGAGCGAGCATTATAGACTGCAACCTGATACTGTGGTCTGGAACGAAACAGACGCGTCCAGAGTCAGAATATGGGAGCGATCCATAAAATCTACAAACACATTCTTCAGGGAGCTCATTCATCACTTGGTCACTGAACAAACAACACGTGTCATCCCTCAGAGATCAAAGGATGAGGGATGAATTTCACACTGACTGGGTTCCACATATGGACATAATTATTATGGCAAAGGGCACATCTGGACATGATTAATAGGTCAAAGTTCAAACTCTATAATTCTGACATTTGCGGGCGGTATAGTCTTCTCTTAGCTTCGAGAAATTTGATAACTCGAAAAATGCTCGTTTTACTCAATATCCTGTTAATCTTGAGTTCCTATAGAGTAATACTGCATCCTCCATAACTCCAAAAAGTCTTTAGTTTTATTATATTTATAAGAGAAAGATAGTCTGTACCGATTTTTCCCGGAAAAACACGAGCGCCTGGAGGCGTGACGTGTGGGCGGAGCTAAAGAATCACGAGCACGAGTAGGCTTTTGCTTTCAGAGCGTTTGGAAGCTGTGACATTACCATGAGGAAAAAAACATCATCCAAAACAAACCATGGCTAACAGTCAGATTCAGCCGTATAGACGGTTTCAACGGCAACAATATAAACAAACGTCACTGCGCGTGCCCGTATTGTGGACCTAACTTAACTTCCGGTAGACTTCCAAATAGAATAAATAACAACAGTCAAGTCCCTCTAGAGTAGATATTTTTTGATAACAAACTAAATATGTTTGCTGCATGGATCAGCAGAGCTATGCTCACACGCTGGTTTATCAGGCATATAACATGCAAGTCTTCTTTCAGAAATACAGTGATATAAAAACACCTGTGCCTCGCTTTGATATTTAAACATATAAATGTAAGGAATTATTATTAATAAAAGTGCAGTACGTAACGTTACTCATGTTTATTCAACGAAGCCTTTTTGAAAATCGATCAGTTTTATTGTTTGATTTAATTGTGTCGAGTCTCCAAAAATAAAATAAATGTATGGGAAACACACCCTGCAGCACAACCACCTGAGCCCAACTTCAGTCTACTCATCACCTCTATCACTCATCAGTCTAACTTTAACTGCGTTTGTAGAAGGCAAGGCACTGCAGCCAAGAGACCGGAAGTTAGGTCCAGGCGCGTGCACCCGATGAAACCGTCTATATTTATGATCCAGAATCAGATCCAGAAGCTGAAATTTAACAAGAGCAGCAGCAGCAACGACGTCTATGTGGTATGTATTGAAACTGTATATATTTGCTTAGCGGTTTTGGAAAAAGTTCCAATTTATGTCGTCTTTTTTTTTTTTTTAAAGCTGTACATGTGGAAAGTGCAGTTTGATGACAACATCGCATGTTGTTTACTTGATGTGCATACGCGCCGATAGCTAAGTTAACAACACAGAGATATTTGAAGCAGTTTTACTCACCGCCTGCAGTTTCAACACACGATCGTGACCCTTTTTCGTTGGGACTGCATTATCCTTAAGAAATAAACTATATGCAAATCCGGCGTCAAACTGGGCCTTGTTTGTAAAACAAGCATCTTCGAAATGCAGGGAACAAACAAAAACATTTGCACAACTCCGTTGATGCTCTGTTAAAATAAACTCCACCCACTGGTCCCTTAATGCTGTTTTTTTTTTTTGGTAATCTGTGCAGGGTTGTCTTGCCCTGGCAACCAAAAACACACTTCTTTTGTGACATTTCGCTCTCTTGCTCTGATCAGTGAATGTCTCTCCTCCTCTGCTCTGCTATACGGGAGCGCGCGCTCTTCCGGGAGAAGTGCCCTTAGGACCCATATAAGGAAATTCCGCTCCATCTAAGGTCACACAGACCCATACTCGAAAAAAACTTTCAGAAACTTGTGACAAACCGGAAGAGGTATTTTTGGAACAAAAGTACTCCTTCAAATGTACAACTTAATTTTTGAAACTTTGTCCATGTTTAGCATGGGAATTCAACTCTTTAACAGTGTAAAAAACTCAGTATGCATGAAATATCATTTCACCCCCCCCCCCCTTAAGTTTGAAAGTTGGAGTAAGTTTAATGAATTCTCAGCCCTTAAGACTAAACTGGCACTTTGAGAAGCTTAATAAATAAAGTGCTCAGATCACTCTACACAATAATCTGGAAACAATGTGAATGGACACCACAACAGCTTAAGCAGAACATTTTGCAAAACACAAAATTTAAAGTTTACATGCTGAACCCTGCCCTCTCTGGATCAGCAGCTAGACAAAAGCTGATTTAAAAATTCAGATGTTATCAAAGGTTTAAAAGACATAGCAGACTTACCATTATTTAGGAATAAGATCACATGTGTTTGAATTGAGATTGTGATCTTTTCATTATTAAACGTGCATACATGTGAGACTTATAGCTTATGTATTTTTCTTGTACCAGACCTCAAAAGTAACCCGGGACACGACCCATGACTATAAAGATAACTATAAAGATAACAATATATGGGGCCACATCAGTGAATGATATAATTTGTTTATTCTAAGCACACGTGCGTCTAGCGCTTTAAATTCTCGACCTCATTATGGCAGGATGGATTGTGATTGGCTGTCAATGTTTGTATCATTTGTCAAATAGAAAAAAAAAAATCTGGAAGTGATTCCAACTATATTGTTTTTCTGTGCCTTTATCTTTATTGTTGTGGTGTGGAATCTGCTATTCTTTAATAATGAGAACAATTTTTAGAGCTGTATCTTTCTCATTATCTGTATAGTTATCGTGCTTGGTGTTAATGGGCCTTTAGAATAGAACTCAAACTGTTCTCTTGGGTCTCATACTGAATTTGGGACAGAATCAGTGAAGCCTAAAAGTGTTTTACTGGACAGAACAAGTATTAATAAAGTGTGATGCAAACACACATTAAGAAAAAATGCAAAGTAGACAAACTGTAATACCATGGTGTAGATTTATGCTTTTTATCAGGTTGAGAAGTGTGTTCTCAGTTCATCTAAGAATTGGCTATAAAATTGTCCATGCTAAAAACACTTTCTTTTTTTGTCAGGCTGGTGCCTAAAATTCATATGCTTATAAGCAGCAAGCAAATTTTGGTACGATTTGCCTTTTACAGCCATAAGGTGCAAAAAATGTTAATACATTATAATGCTCTTTTGTTAATCATTAATGACATCATAATAAAAAAAAAGTGTTCTCAATTAATGAATCAGCTGTCATTAAGACACACTGTTCCAAACAATATCTTTCATAAGTGTATATTCTGGCTAGCAGTACAATATGACCTCTGCACTTTTACCTTTTGTCCTCCGTGCCCTGGCTCGCCAGGCTCACCCTGTAATAATAAGAATGATTATAGGAGGATTTATTAAAAACACAGACTTAGAGACGAAAATATTTCTGAGGTCCTGTCTTACCTTGATTCCAGCAGCAGATGACCCAGCATCACCCTGTGAGAGATATAAAATAATATTTAATACATATATTTAATAAAACTAAGCCATTTGGTGTAGTATCTTCCTGATTCCACGTGGGGAGAAATTCAAGAAGTCATATTGCTGCTGAGCATGCGAAAGCCTCTAGTTAAACCGGTGCATAAAGCAGCTGTACTGTTATTCAAAAATCTGACTATGAGAGTAAAAAGCAATGAGTGTTCATGAGTGTCCATTTGTTAAAGCTTATCCTAATGTCATAATACCAACAGGAATGTAGAAAAAAAAAGAATGTCAGTGGTTGGGTTTATTGTATCACATAATTTGTGCAGAAAGGTCATTCTGCTGTGAAATTGTCACAACAATGTCATATCATTATTCTAATTTAATGTGTATGCAAAATATGTATGCACTGTCATGATCATTAGCTGGAGTGCCCATGAACTTCAGTAGAGGGCACTCCACTTAAGACCATTCCACCCATCAACCACCAGATGTCACCATATCATCACTTAGACACTAGCACACCCGAACTAGGCAAGGCGAGGCAAGTTTATTTATATAGCACATTTCATACACAATGGTAATTCAAAGTGCTTTACATAAAAGAAAGTAAAATAATCATGAAGAAAAATAATAACAAAAATAAAACAAGTAATTTTAAAACTTTTAAAATGATTAAAATATTTAAAAACAGTTAGAAAATGATTTTACATAAAAATAATAATAATAAAACAATAATAAAACATAAAACAGTGAAAATATAGTGCAATCAGTTCAGACATTGCACAGTGCTCATTCAAAAAATGCCACAGAAGTTTTAAGTCTAGATTTAAATGTGACTAGTGTTTTAGCACATCTGATCTCTTCTGGAAGCTGATTCCAACTGCGGGCAGCATAGTAACTAAAGGCAGACTCCCCTTGTTTTGTGTGAACCCTTGGTATTTCTAACTGACTTGATCCTAATGATCTGAGTGCTCTGTTAGGTTTATATTCAGTGAACATATCTGCAATATATTTCGGTCCTAGGTCATTTAGTGACTTATATACGAGCAAAAGTACTTTAAAATCAATCCTAAGTGTAACTGGAAGCCAGTGTAAGGACCTGAGGACTGGTGTGATATGCTCAGATTTTCTGGTTCTAGTCAGAATCCTGGCAGCAGCGTTACATCTCTACATCTCCTATGAGCCACTGCATCACACTCACCTTGCCACACCTGCAGCTCATTCATTAGCCCATTTCCTTGCCACACCTGCACCTCATTTACACACACATATAAGCACCACAATCACGCTCTGCGAAGTATTGTTTAGCCTGTCTGACATTTCCGAGCGTTTTTCCTAGTGTTTGTTCTTCCTGTGTATGATCTTGGATTGTTTAAACTGATTGATTCTCTGCTGCTGCCCTGATCTCTCCTTGTTACCATTTATGATTCTGAATATCCCTAACATACCTGATGCCTTTCCTGATTTCTGCCTGTACGACCATAAAGTTTCTGCACATGGATCCGAACGCCTCTGACTCCTCGTTACATGCACCACCTGGCGAGTCTAGGATTTCAAAGTCAAGGGAATTTGTAAAATCTTTCTCAGTAGGCTTATGTAGTTGGATTTTATGTTGTAATTTAATGGATACTAGGATATTTTTAATGTAATGGATAATTTAATATAATTGTAATTTAATATTTCTAGATAATACTTAATGCAAAAAAAAAAAAAAAAAAAAAACTTTACAGATTTTAACATCTGCTAAGAGGGTGATTCAGAGTGAAATAACCTCAGTTATCTTGCTGCAGCCACTTTTTTAAGTAGACATGAAAATAGATCACAATCACAGCTTTTAATGAGTGCAGGAAGCCAGATTTAAGGGGCCGGCATGGAAAACTTTTGTAGTGTGGTCATGAGCATCATAGAGCAAGTTCATGGAGGGCATTCTATTCATTTAAGGTTAGCTTCTGTTTAAATGGACATCAGTTAGTACCTTCATTGTTTGTCTGTTTGTTTATATAGCACAGTCTAATACAACTCACATTGCCCAAGGTGCTTCTCAATCACAAACTAAGAAACACAAGAAGATAGCAAAAATATACACACCCACGTCACATAAACATTAACCCATTTAAAAAAGCTCCCCATTTGTATTTAAAAGATGTTATTTGAACATAGCTTTGAACATGGGTAAGGATTTGGCAGATCAAATAGATTGATCCACAGTTTAGGGCCTGTTCGAGAAAAAGCTCTGTCACCTCTATGTTTATATTTTGTACTAGTAGCATAAGGCAGATGTTGATTTTCTGATCTCAAGGATCTAGAGGTGGTGTAGATTGCCACCATACTGGACAAATACAAACAAACAAGGCCCAGTTTGACGCCGGATTCGCATATCGTTTATTTCTTAAGGATAATGCAGTCCCAACGAAAAAAGGGTCGCGATCGTGTGTTGGAACCGCAGTCGGTGAGTAAAACTGCTTCAAATATTTCTGTGTTGTTAATTTAGCTATCAGTGCGTAAGCACATCAAGTAAACAACATGCGATGTTGTCATCAAACTGCACTTTCCACATGTACACCTTAAAAAAAAAAAAAGACGACATAAAGTGGAACTTAGTCATTTTCCAAAACCGCTAAGCAAATATATACAGTTTCAATACATACTACATAGAGACGTCCTGCTGTAGTCATTGCTGCTGCTGCTCTTGTTAAATTTCAGCTTCTGGATCTGATTCTGGATCATAAATATACGGCTGAATCTGACTGTTAGCCATGGTTTGTTTTGAATGATGTTTTTTTCCTCACGGTAATGTCACAGCCTCCACACGCTCTCAAGGCAAAAGCCTAATCGCGCTCGTGATTCTTTAGCTCCGCCCACACGTCACGCCTCCAGCCGCTCGTGTTTTTCCGGGAAAAAACGGTACAGACTATCTTTCTCTTATAAATATAATAAAACTAAAGACTTTTTGGAGATATGAAGGATGCAGTACTACTCTATAGGTACTCAAGATTAACAGGATATTGAGTGAAAACAAACATTTCACCCCCCCTTTAAGGCCAGCTCTATGTAGTTTCAACCCAATTTAAAAACTATAGCTACAGTGTCCTTCATAAGTATTGAAACATTAAAGACAAAATTGCTGCTGTGAAGTCAAGACATTTGCAAATATGAATAAAAGATGAATATGCAACAAAACTACAGAATGTCACATTTGTATTATTAGGTCGTTTGACACATACATGTTTTACCAAATATAAAGGACAGCATTTTTAGTTCATCCCACTATGTGATGTGAGCATAACTATTGGAACAGTTGAATTTAAGGCAGATGTAAAATCTGAAATGCTAATATCTGTCTGCAACCCATAAACATCACCAGACTCTTGGTCTTGTGCTTTGAAATGCTTTTCTCCAGCCTTTGATGCAACAGGACAATTGCTGAACAGCGTGCTCTGAACCTAAAGAAAAGGTTGAAGAGGGAAGTTTCACTTCAATCTGAATACTCCGCTGTCATGAAAGACATTATCTCTAAAGGTTACGCAGAGAGAGTGCCAACGGAGGACTTAAGACGTGGCGATGGGAAGGTATGGTGCATACCCCATCACGGTGTCCATCATCCGAGAAAGGGAAAGCTTCGGGTTGTCTTTGATTGTGGTGCTACATTTCGAGGTATATCTTTAAATAGCCAATTGTTACAGGGTCCGAATCTCACCAGTTCTTTGATCGGGGTGATTTCCAGATTCAGGAAGGAAAGAGTTGTGATCACAGCTGATATCGAAGCCATGTTTCACCAGGTGAGGATACCAAAAGGTGATACAGACATGTTAAGATTTATTTGGTGGCCCAATGGTGACCTTACGCGGAATATGGTCGAACATCGTATGGTTGTGCATCTCTTTGGTGCTACTTCATCACCCAGTTGTGCAAACTTTGCCCTCAGACAGTGTGCTGAAGACAATAAAGACTTCGGCAAGGAAGTAACCGAGGCAATCCTGCATTGTTTTTATGTGGACGACTGTTTGTTGTCAGTGAATTCGGAGGAAGAGGCTGTTTTTCTTTATCACAAACTTGTTGCTATTTGTGTAAAAGGAGGGTTTTCGTTGACAAAATGGATGAGTAATAATCGAAATGTTCTGGCAAAAATCCCAGAGGAATTCAGAGCAAAACATGTGAAGGACTTGGATTTGGAACAAGATTTACTTCCGGTGGAAAGAGTCCTGGGAGTACAATGGGGCATACAATCTGATGCCTTCAAGTTTAAGATCGTGCTGTAGCAAAGACCTTTGACCAAAAGAGGGATCCTGGCTACCATGAGTTCTGTCTATGATCCTTTAGGAATCCTGTCTACTGTCATTTTATATGTAAAAAAGATCTTGCAAGATTTGTGCAGGAAGAAATTAGGCTGGGACGAAATTATTCCAGCTTCGAATGCTCAGGCATGGATCAAGTGGTTGGATGGATTGCGTGAATTGGAAAGCTTCAAAATCGATAGATGCTTCAAACCAATGGATTTCGGAGAGGTAAGAACAGCACAATTACACCACTTTTCTGATGCAAGTGAAGACGGTTATGGATTAGTTTCTTATCTGCTTTTGCATAATGTTGACTCACAAGCACATGTTGCCTTTGTTATGGGGAAAGCTAGAGTAGTTCCTTTGAAGCTAGTATCTATACCTCGAATGGAACTCACCGCTGCGACACAGGCAAGTCGAATGGATTCATTGTGGAGATTAGAACTGTGCATGGACCTTCAAGAATCTGTCTTCTGGACCGACAGTACTTCTGTAATTAAATACATCAAAAATGAAGTCTCTAGGTACCGAACCTTTCTTGCCAACCGAGTTTCGGAAATCCTTAAGGTGTCACGATCATCACAATGGCAGTATGTGAATACTGCAATGAATCCAGCAGATATAGCTTCTAGAGGTTTGAGAGTGGAAGCATTCCTGAAGAACAAGAACTGGGTGCTTGGACCTAAGTTTTTTCTTTTGCCTGAACAGGAGTGGCCGGTTAATCTTATTGACCTGGGGGAATGTTCACCAGATGATCCTGAGATAAAGGCAAGTGTTACAGTCAATGCTGTACAAAATGAGAACACATACGTTAAAACATTCTTCATCCAGTATTTCTCCTCTTAGATTCACTTGAAGAGGTCGGTGGCCTGGATCTTTAGATTTAGGCAATTGCTCTTCAATCTAAGTCAAAAGAGGAAATCACTAAGTACGTACTTAATGCAGTCTTGCATGGATGAAAACCACCAAAGACAACACTTAAAAGAGGAAATGGAAAAATTTAAAGCACAATGTGACAAAAGTGAGCTTTCTGTGGCAGAGCTAAGTAAAGCTGAATTAGCGGTAACTGGTTACTGCCAAAGGAGAAAATACTCTGATGAACTTTCAAGCTTGCAAAAGGGAGAAAATGTGAAAAAGAACAGTCACATTTATAACCTTAATCCTATCCTCAAAGATGGTGTTTTAAGAGTTGGCGGACGTTTGAGTACGGCAGTTATGCCTGAAGAGACAAAACATCCCATTATAATTGCTAAGGGTTTTCACATCTCAGATATTATTCTTAGACACATTCATCAAGAGGTGGTCGAAACTATATGCTATCAAGGATGCATCAGAGGTACTGGATACCTGGTGCCAGTTTAGTCATAAGGAAGATATTGTCCAAGTGCGTAATCTGCAAGCGTTTGCAAGTAGCTCCAGTGCATCAACAGATGGCGAACCTACCGGTGAATAGAATTTCTCCAGATAAACCTCCATTTACATTCGTTGGAGTCGACTGTTTTGGACCTTTTGAAATTAAGAGCAGGAGAAGTATTTTGAAGAGATACGGAGTTATCTTCACATGCTTAGCCATTCGTGTTATTCATATTGAGTGGTACAATCATTGGAAACTGATTCCTTTATTAATGCCCTGTGAAGATTTATCTCCAGACGTGGACAAGTCTTGGAAATGCAATCTGACAATGGTACAAATTTTGTGGGATCGGAACACAGGTTAAGACAAGCAATTGAAGGCTGGAACCAATCTCGGATCAACAATATGCTTCTGCAGAAGGGAATAAAGTAGATTTTTAATCCTCCAACTGGTTCCAATCACGGAGGTTTATGGGAAAGAATGATTAGGTCTCTAAGGAAAGTACTTAATACCACCTTAAGAACACAAACTCTCAACGAAGAAGCCCTTCATACAGTTCTATGTGAAGCTGAGGCTATTATTAATGGACGTCCCATTACTAAGGAATCTTCTGACGCCAATGATTTGGAAGCACTGACACCTAATCGTCTGCTGCTGTTAAAGACTACTCCATCATTACCTCCAGGGATCTTTCAAAAGGATGATATATATGCTCGTCGTCGATGGAAACAGGTGCAATATATATCAGATCTGTTCTGGAAACGATGGATAAAGGAGTACTTGCTTAAATTGAAAGAGCAGCAAAAATGGTTATCTCCATCTCGCAACTTCGTTCCAGGTGATATTGTGCTTTTGGTTGATGACTCAGCACCACGTAATTCATGGATAACGGGGAAAGTGATTCAAATATTTCCAGATAATCAAGGTTTTGTTCGTCAAGTGAGACTTCAGACCAAGGCAAACCGTTATATCAGACCAGTGACAAAAATCTGCCTTCTGCAAGAGGTGGATATTTGATATTTTCCAGAAATGGAATTACTTTTAACACAGAGACAGACTTATTACACGTATTACATTGACATGCCACATATTTCTCACTTCACATTGATGGTAAACTCACTCCATGCTGACACTCTTTTATGGACTTTAAGGACTATAAGGACTCATTCAGTACTGAAGAATTGATGTATTGTAAATGTTTAAACATTTATGATTGATGTAAAAAGGAAAAGTTCAACATTCTTTTGTTATTTTGTAGATCTTGTATTTATAAATGCCTCCTACTGGTATTTAATATAATTATTAATTTATAATAATTAGGGGCTGGTATGTAGGATCCATGTAATGGGAAAATCATGTGACCTAATGTTTATGGGAGTGTCATTCATTAAGTGGGGTTAAAAACACCTGTGGGTGTTTAAGCTTTTAATGGAAACGCGTCACAAAAGTTATTCCTCCACTCAGCTCCTTAGCGTTCTTTGGATTGTTCATTTTGTGCCGCTACAGCAAGTAAAAGATCAAACACACATTAAACCTTCAACCAGGCTGCTGGATTCTGCTTTTTGGGCCAGCGTGTGTATCCTTACACCAAGATGATTTAGTACCCTTCCAAAATTAATTCTTCTACTGCCATCATACATTAAGTCATCATTAAAATTAAGAGGTCCTGTTCTAGAGACAGCCATGCATGCCCATGCCATGACACCACCTCCACCAAGCTTTACAGATGAGGTTGTATGTTTAGGATCATTTGCAGTTCCCTTTTTTCTCCACACTTTTGCTTTCCAATCACTTAGACAAAGATTGATCTTTGTCTCATCAGTCCATCAACTCAGTTCTAAAACTCTACTGGCTCACATTTGTGAAGAATCTTGCATTTCTATTTTTGGTGCTGATCAGAAATTTGCATCTTGCTGTGTAGCTTCTGTAATTATGTGTCAAATTCTCCTGTGGACTGTAGATTGACAGAGCATTATCCCAGCTTTCTGGAGGTGGTTGGTGATTTTACAGACATGTAATTTAGGGTTCATTTTCACAGATTTTATTTTTTGTCTGCATCAACTTGTTGCAGAAGTCACTGGTAGTTTCCAAACTCTTGATTTCTCCGTGCTCTTTTTTTTCCTATAGTTCTAATTGACTTCCTCTTTTGTTTTAGCATCCAAATTGCTTGCTTTTCTTTCGGCATTGGTTTCCTCGTCTTAGGCCTGGTTTGTGTGTGTCTTCGTTGAATGCAAGACTTAGAATGCAGCAGCAATGGATATAACTGATAAGACACAAGTAGTAATTACAACATACCTTCTGTCAAGATGATTTATGACTTTGACCTTTGACCTTTTGACAGGTTGAACTTCCGGTAACCTTATGATGGATGAGCTGAACTTTCCGAATGAGTTCATGGGTTAACCTATGACCCTTTCCCACGCATCGATGATGTGGTTTTGACAGAAAGTTTTACCCTATTGACCTAGTTAGTTCTAAATCATGGTTTTGACGGCTAGTTTTAACGGTATATGAAAGACTCCCCACGCATGGATCATATGGTCTTGACAGAAAGTTTTACCCTATTGACCTAATTAGTTCTAAATTATAACGGTATATGAAAGATTCCCTACGCATCGATCATGGTTTTGACAGAAGCTGTTTGAACTTTGTGTCAGTTAGGTTGTTTGAATTTGTGCCAGTTAGCTTGTTTGAACTTTGTGCCAGTTATACGGTTATGTGTGTGTGGTTATATGGCTTCTCCCCCCTCCCATTACATTCATCAGCAGTATATAAATGGGATCGGTGTGTTCTACATTATAAAAAACATTTTAGTTATTTCATATATGGGACATTCAGTTATTTCACATTCATATATATATATATATATATATATATATATATATATATATATATATATATATATATATATATACATCCTATCCTTTATATAATATACATAATCTAAAAGCAATTTAACTAAGGTTGAAAAACATTCTGTTCTTTTAAAAAAGGTTATAAATTAAACTGTATAAAAATATATACTGATACCTACTGTTTCAGATAAAACAAGATCCATTCTACATTTTTAGAGAGCAGAATGATCTGTTTTCACACACCTTTGATCCTGACCCTCTGTGTCCCCACTGTCTGCGTCTGCACGCTACACTTCACTCTCGTCCGAGTTTACTACAAAATCATAATAAGACGTTTTTAATTAAAACTAACGTATCTCACACGGGAGTACCATGTTTTTGACAGTTTTCTGACGGTTCACCTATGAATTACGGTTGGTGTGCGGCTAGCATCTCTTGTACCCCTCTCTCTCCCTCCCATGCGTGTGTACTATACATTCGTCTCCAAGTCTTATTTTCTTCTTTTAATGAATATAAACACATTATACATTCACAAACAATATAAAACAAAACATTTACATTAGTTTTAGTCATCACTAAAAATATACATTTGGCCAGGATCGGGGAAAAATAAATATCATTGAACAGAATGAAGAATATGGTCTAATTTTTTTACAGTCTATGTTACGGTGTCTTTAAACCATATTATATTTCATTACTGTAATAAAACATACATCAGTATTTTATCCGTTGTCAGTGACTATAT
This sequence comes from Carassius auratus, assembly GCF_003368295.1. Lineage (NCBI taxonomy): Eukaryota > Metazoa > Chordata > Actinopteri > Cypriniformes > Cyprinidae > Carassius > Carassius auratus. The sequence goes on along the minus strand of NW_020528654.1, from coordinate 647,069 downwards.
TCATAAACTATGATATGCTGTTTTTATTTTATCTGGCGATAGAGATATTTTAACACTATATACATATAGTATGTGTTATTTGACTTAATATCGACGTGTCTAATGTCCCAATCACCGCCAGACTGTTTTGTATGAAAAAATATTTTTATTTTGAAAATATGACACCATTCTGTTGAAAATACTTTTATTTTGAAAATATGACGACGTCCTGTTAACGCGTGCTTAGCTTTCCCTGCTTCAATGCTATGTATAGGATTTCAGAAAAAACAATTCTGCTCCGTTAAATCGACGTTTTGCCACCGCGTTATCCGTTTGTCATCTATGAACACGACATTGCGGGGGTGTAAGCGCTCCCGGTTAGGAATGCACAGTTCTAATGGTCTTAGTGAAACAGCTTCCTCCGGAGGAATTCATTCGCAGGGCATATTAATGATTATTGTATCAGCCCTAATCCTACCAACGCAGTAAACAGTAGTATAACTGATCTTTTTTTTTCAAAAGCTGTATAATTATTTATTTTAACCGTACACCTACAGTACCACCACAATAAAATGCTTTATGCACGTACATTTTTAATTAAGTGTAGTTTTAAGCGATCTGAATTATGACTACCCTTTAATTTAATCATAAACCGCATGTACCTTGTTATATCACTATAATATCCATGCCGCTATACAAATTTGTATTCTGATAAACCATATAAACAAGCGGACATACGCATGGACATATCAAGTTAAAAAGAGACTTATCTCTATTTTAAACAATAAATAAAATATAAAATTATATATGGCGGCATGTTACTAAACCAGAACATACATTTTAAACAAGTATTCATCGTGTTTATAAAAACACATCGCAGTAACAGACATGTTACTAAACCAAAGCTAATCATTTATCATACATTTTTAATCATGTATTCAACATATACTTATACAACATATACAAACACGTTTTAAACATATTTTAAACAAAAAACTGATCATAAACAACGCCTTCTCAAAATTACGGATTTATGGATATTCAGACTTTTAGCCATTAATACGTTTTAGGATAATGAAAAACACCAACGTCTGGGGATGCCAAAATATCCCCAGTCCCCCAAAACCCACTCAGACTCCAGGGGTTAAAGAATATGGAAATAAATAATTATATAATGACATCATCATCCTAAACCAATTCATTAAACCAAAAAAAAGTATAACTTAAAAAAAAAGATAGTATAGTATATAAAATAAACATTTCTGATGATACACAAAAAATTATCCCTTACATTTTTTAGATCGGTGAGAGATGTCCAAACATGAATGAAATATCCCCAAAATAAATAATATGATTTAAAAAATAAAATAAAATGTTTAAATGATAAACAGAATCTCACAGGTCCTCGTAGTGAAATGTATGTGAGACCTGAAGGGGTGCTTCACACACACACCCCACACGGCAAGGGTAGAGTTCCAGACCGCATGATCTAAGTCAATGGTGTACATTATTTCAAAGCTAACATTAATGTAATGTTTTTTAATAATCAGTTCCCCCACTACATCTGATGTAATTCATTACATCTGTTTAAATGTTTCTTAATTCAACAAAATGATGATATATATATTACCTAAAATGTTTTTCTATATTATATAATAAATAATTATTTATATCATATCATATATATGATTATATTATATTAGATGCGTTATGCATTAATCACTTCTTTAAAGTTCTTATTTTTAGCACGATCTTCAAAGTTTTAATACCATCTCTCTCTCTCTCTCTCTCTCCCTCTCTCTCTCTCTCCCACACACACACACACAGACAATGAAACATGATGCCAAAGTCTTTCTGTATGTTTTTAAAATAAATGTATGCTACATTTGTTTGTCACAGCATAGACTGTGAAGTTTAGATGAAGTTGATTTATCTTTAAGAAGAAAGACCCTCGATTGTATTCAGTCATTAAAGATGGTTCAGGAGAGATGACTTTTGCGGACCCACGCATCCTAGAGATGTAATTTGAGAACTGTGCTTTGCCACGGTCGTAAACCTTTCACATATCTACGGTACTCTCAGACACAGAGCAGGAAAGACATTTGCAGGGCCTCTGTTTAGCCTTTCCAAAATACCTCCATTTAAAAGCAAAAATAAAATATATAAAATGACCGCCTGTATATCTAACGGCTAGTTCTATTTTATATTAAAAGTATCCTTACTATCCATATTATATTCTTTATTTAAAACAATATATTTAACCGGCAGTATCCCCTCAACGTTTGTTTTCCATCAGTTGTTTGGGCTTCAGCCTTTTTACGTTGTGCTTTTCATTTACTGTCAGATCACTTTACACTAGTGTAATGAAAGTTAACTTTTCTTAAAGTTTATAGTTGTATTTTACTGTATCCCCATCCTTCTCTCCTGTAGATTGTATGTGTAGTGTAAAATAACAAATATACATTTTGCTTATGTAACACTAATGAGTTATATATTATTAGATATTATTTATATATTATTAGATATTAATGAATCCTGACTCTTAACACATTCTGAACTCAAAGACCAGAACGTGAGTAAACAAGGACCTTCGTTGTTTACATAATTCACGATTTTGGCCGCCCTGAAGTCGGCCACATCCTGCCTTGAGTGACAGTTATTTAAGACAAGAAATTCCAGAGTCACGTGGGCGAGCCTCAAAGGAGAAACTAAACCCCCAACATTACACACACACAAAAATAAACTTTTCTTAGAAGTTCCTTACCTTCGTCAGTTTGGTATTAATATATATTTTGTATGTTTGTGTATTGCATAAAAATGGTTAATCCTGGGTAAATGGTTAAAGTGCTGACTTATAAGTGGAAATGTTTGTCCTCATTCTAAATCTTTCTCAAATAGTCATGTTTATGTAACCCCCACTCCTTTGCAGCTCATAAAATTTTATGACCCCACTGGGCAACAGGACAGGAGAGAAGCCAAGTCACTGGTACCTTTTTCTCAATGTATCCTAAACTATTACCTCAGACGTAGTCTAAAAGTGTATAGTATTGTTTTTGTTGGTGCTTTGAGATGTTTCCCATATAAATTGGGACTATCTGCAATTTATTAGTGTGTGTTAATCTTTAAATGTGTGTAATTCTGCATTTGAATCTAACTTTGTGTTTCTATCAGTTATATATATGTACTGTTTGGTGTTTTTGTAAATCATTAGGATGGGTGTCTCCAGAGAGACAAAGGAACATTTCCCTCCGCTTCAGATCGCGGACGTTCATTGGTTGTTCACGCGAAAAGAGGCGTGAACCATCCCAAGCCATAAGAATCTACCGAACAAGGTCCGCCTCTCTCTTCTTCCTCTCTTTGTTCTCTGACACGCTGCTCTCTTGTGCGACCAATGTCGCTCCCGCTCGTGCCCATGCGGCCTTGGGCCACGCTCATATGGCCGCCCACCTCAGCACAGGGACTGAGAGGGGGAAGCCATTTTCATGGCTCCTTCAGAAGCTTTCGTTTTCATTGTTTTCTTTTCTTTTCTTTACTAAGTTTATTCAACTATTCGCCTCTCCACACAAGGAAGACAAATTCTGGAACATTGTTTGTTGAACCTTTTAAATACCGCGCGAAGACAGAACAAAGGCCCCGCTCATGCTGGTCCACGCTCACGCCAAGATCCAGTGCTGCTCCAGCGCGCGCCGGTCTCCAGCTCACGCACATTGGACACTTTGCAAGTATCATTTTTCTATGGAGATTTAAATGCTGCTTAAAGTGTGTCTATGATTTGAGTCGTTGTTGGCTGAGAAGGGTTACTGACTGTGATTTCCATACCTGAGCTCATTCTGTGATCTCATTCATTTTCTCTCTCTCTCTCTCTCTTTCTTTCTCTCTCTCTCTCTCCTTTATTTGGATTCCGTTATGTCTTGTATAAAGTTTACTGTCTGTATTGTCGTACGCATATTTACTCTGTGTGATTTGTAGTTTCGATGTATTATTAGTCAATTATTAAAAACCCATATATTCATGATTCTTGTCTCCACCACCCACTCACATTACGAGTCACTGAGATGTCTGATCTAGCTACAAGCTTTAAATTTAGAAACTAAATTTATCATAATGATAGGATAATGTTTTCGTGGACAGAGACTATTTTTCCTTGAATTATAAGAAATGACAACTTTATTGAAAATTGAGAGGTCAATCTTACGGCCGTTTGCTGCACAAACCACTGTTTGATTTGCAGTAATTTACAGTAAGAGGTATCACAATAATTGATATGAAGAATGGAATATTGACATATTAATGAGTAAGTTACAGTGCCCTGTAATGATTTATTGATGAATGCAATTGAGCTATTTTTCATAATCAATAAAATATTAGTGTAACTGTCATATGAGATACATATTAATCATATTCCTGATTAATTATTCAAATTCCCTACATATCATTCGACAGAAATACTATTTTCAAATTATTTACCCGGCCTATAACACTGTGTGTAAATGTTCTTACCTACAGTATTGTTCAAAATAATAGCAGTACAATGTGACTAACCAGAATAATCAAGGTTTTTAGTATATTTTTTATTGCTACGTGGCAAACAAGTTACCAGTAGGTGCAGTAGATTGTCAGAAAACAAACAAGACCCAGCATTCATGATATGCACGCTCTTAAGGCTGTGCAATTGGGCAATTAGTTGAAAGGGGTGTGTTCAAAAAAATAGCAGTGTCTACCTTTGACTGTACAAACTCAAAACTATTTTGTACAAACATTTTTTTTTTCTGGGATTTAGCAATCCTGTGAATCACTAAACTAATATTTAGTTGTATGACCACAGTTTTTTAAAACTGCTTGACATCTGTGTGGCATGGAGTCAACCAACTTGTGGCACCTCTCAGCTGTTATTCCACTCCATGATTCTTTAACAACATTCCACAATTCATTCACATTTCTTGGTTTTGCTTCAGAAACAGCATTTTTGATATCACCCCACAAGTTCTCAATTGGATTAAGGTCTGGAGATTGGGCTGGCCACTCCATAACATTAATTTTGTTGGTTTGGAACCAAGACTTTGCCCGTTTACTAGTGTGTTTTGGGTCATTGTCTTGTTGAAACAACCATTTCAAGGGCATGTCCTCTTCAGCATAGGGCAACATGACCTCTTCAAGTATTTTAACATATGCAAACTGATCCATGATCCCTGGTATGCGATAAATAGGCCCAACACCATAGTAGGAGAAACATGCCCATATCATGATGCTTGCACCTCCATGCTTCACTGTCTTCACTGTGTACTGTGGCTTGAATTCAGAGTTTGGGGGTCGTCTCACAAACTGCCTGTGGCCCTTGGACCCAAAAAGAACAATTTTACTCTCATCAGTCCACAAAATGTTCCTCCATTTCTCTTTAGGCCAGTTGATGTGTTCTTTGGCAAATTGTAACCTCTTCTGCACATGCCTTTTTTTTAACAGAGGGACTTTGCGGGGGATTCTTGAAAATAGATTAGCTTCACACAGACGTCTTCTAACTGTCACAGTACTTACAGGTAACTCCAGACTGTCTTTGATCATCCTGGAGGTGATCATTGGCTGAGCCTTTGCCATTCTGGTTATTCTTCTATCCATTTTGATGGTTGTCTTCCGTTTTCTTCCACGTCTCTCTGGTTTTGCTCTCCATTTTAAGGCATTGGAGATCATTTTAGCTGAACAGCCTATCATTTTTTGCACCTCTTTATAGGTTTTCCCCTCTCTAATCAACTTTTTACTCAAAGTACGCTGTTCTTCTGAACAATGTCTTGAACGACCCATTTTCCTCAGCTTTCAAATGCATGTTCAACAAGTGTTGGCTTCATCCTTAAATAGGGGCCACCTGATTCACACCTGTTTCTTCACAAAATTGATGACCTCAGTGATTGAATGCCACACTGCTATTTTTTTGAACACACCCCTTTCAACTAATTCAACTAATTGCCCAATTTCACAGCCTTAAGAGCGTGCATATCATGAATGCTGGGTCTCATTTGTTTTCTGAGAATCTACTGAACCTACTGGTAACTTGTTTGCCACGTAGCAATAAAAAAATATACGAAAAACCTTGATTATTCTGGTTATTCACATTGTACTGCTATTATTTTGAACAATACTGTAGAACAGAAAACATACGCTTTGTCTATTTTGTAGGCATTGTGTAATGTTAAATGGTTTACTAAAAAACTGTAATCACCGGCAGCTGTGATTTTCAAAATGAAAGAAAGAAATGTACGAGCTAAGGATGTTTCAACTATTATCATCATTTCCTTTTGACCCGGATAAACCGGTAATTAATTTTCTATGCGAGTGACACAATATACAGTTCTCATACTATTGGTGTATATAGCCATGCTAAAACATTTATGACTATTTTGCAGGCCAGCAGATCATGTCAAGGGTGTTTCACATCCAAGAATCATAATGTTTTGTAAATGACATTTTTCTTACACCTTGAGATTTAGCCGTATCAAGATTTTGGACGGCCGTTCGCAATTTGTTTGTTTCTTTGATTCAAATAAAGCAACATCTCTGGTGTACGTGTGTATGTGCTAAACATCTTTGCTTCTCCACTTCTCCAGATTTGTTAGATGGGCTACCATTGTAATACAAACGGTAATACGTTTAATACAAATACAAATGCCGTACACACTTTTGCATTTCATAATTCAGTGATTTTTAGCTGTAATGAGCACATAAGACAAAAATTGTCAACGTGTGACTTGTAAACATGTATAACTTTATTTATTTATTTTTACCAGAGATAGTCGACCGATCTGTTTACATGTTGTTTTGCAGTTTTCTGTTGAAGAGTTTTCTCTGACTGTGGTCAAACATACAGTGCCTGTTCATAGGAATTTTACGACATAAAAATATTGCCCCTACATCTAGAGCTCTTGTTCATATAGCCGATGACGATGTTCACATTTTACTAGTCGTACATTTCCGCTTGACATTAAAGAGTAGGCCTATGCATACTCACCTTCGGTCGTAAGCGTTATCATCTACCGTGTGCTGAGATTTTTCTGCTTTGTCCACTTTTGACGGATTTGCTAGACGGACTATGTCATCTCGTTGTAACGTGATTACGTTTAAGATCCATAAGATTGCACTACATTCACCTGAAAAGATTATAGATATAGTCTTTTATACAGGAAATGTGTATCAGAATAACAATTACCTAATAATGAAATCCTCTCTTCTAAACTATTGTGAAAACTTTTAATGCAACTCTGTAAATAGCTTTTTTTTCTACTACTGTATACATTATTGTTTGGTTGTCTCTGTACAGCATTTCAATAAATAAACCGCTGTTGATAAGTTGTTCATATAAGTGAGAGGTGGGATGATTTTGACTGTTTTAGTCATTCATTGTGCTTAAGGTCTGATTCGGAAACCGCGCTACGACTGGAACTGCGCATTGTCGTGTCTAAATAACCCGCTCTTCTTTAAGAAAACCGCGAGGGGAGCAGTTTCTGACATCTATTAATTCACTTCATTTTTTCACCACCGCAAATGTTTTGTTTAGCATACATATTAGTTTTAGTCAGTTACATAGGTGTCAGGCATGAAGTGTATATTTATTTTAAATAATTATGATAGAGTTACAGGTTTAGGTTAGTGGGGTGCCTGTAAGCGGTGAAAACTTCAAGCATTGTAGACGACGGTGTTACTCAAACAGCCCATAGCATTATCTTTTAACAAACTATTGTATTGCGCGTTACTAAGACAAAATCTATAACAGCGTTCATTAATGAAATGAAACTAAACATACAAAACTTTATAATGACCGTGAGTTCAATATAGCGTAACACCGCATAGACAAATGTTTGTTCTAACGCTTTCGCCTTAAAATTGCGAGATTTCTTGACTTTGCCATGTTTAACGGATGCTAGATCTCATCACGCCGCAGCGAACTGTAAACCACACACTTTCTCATCGCATTACGCTAAGAAACTGCACATGGTTAAAGCTATTACACTGTCTAAAGTTGTTAATGTACAAGCACAGTAAACTATTTCTACAAAAGAATATCATCGCACTACTGTTTTTGCATATAATACATCGTTCAACAATACTTTTGCACACTCATTCAACTATTTATTACCACCTTTCTCACGTTCCTGCTGTTCATAATGTATATATAATCCTTCATTGCTCCGTTCATAATGTACATACGATCCCTACATTGCATTCATATTTATATTCTGTATATACTCTGATCAATATTGTACGTATATAGCAACTACACTGTACTTTCTGTATATCATAGCTTTTCTTATTCTGCACTTTTATGCATATAAAACACTATATTCTTACACTTCTGGTTAGATGCTAACCGCATTTCATTAGCTCTGTACTTGTACTTTGCATAATGACAATAAAGTTGAATCTAATCTAAACAAGTACAATCGTATGCTTCCAGGACTTTGCTCATTCTTTCTGTTTAAATTTGTTTAAACAGACTTTTGCATTCTTATCTTATTTTCACTAACTAAGTGTAATTCCTAGGCCTTGCGGATTGTTTTCTAGTTTTGCCGTCAACCTCTTTGTTCATTTCAGAAAATATTTTATCTTTTATGTTATATCATTATACTATCCTAGTTTATATCAGATACAAGTTTGTTTCTTCATATTTCTCAGAATCAGAATCAGAATGAGCTTTATTGCCAGGTATGTTTACACATACGAGGAATTTTTTTTCGTGACAGAAGCTCCGCAGTACAACAGAATGACAGCGACAGAACTTAAAACACAAAATAAAAGAATAAAAAATACAAATAAGTAGATAGTGAATGACAATATACAAATTGACAATTGTAGGCAGGTATATTACAAAATGCAGTAATCTATGTACATGTATATTATGTGCAAAATTTAAGTGTATACTAAGTATGTGTGTTAGATAAATAAGTGTATGTGTATATAAATATAAAGTGTAGTGTGTTCGCAGTTATTATCAGCTGTTCATGAGATGGATTGCCTGAGGGAAGAAACTGGTCCTGTGTCTGGTCATTCTAGTGCTCAGTGCTCTGTAGTGTCGATCAGATGGCAACAGTTAAAAGAGGGAGTGTGCTGGATGTGAGGGGTCCAGAGTGATTTTGACAGCCCTTTTTCTAACTCTGGATACGTACAGTTCTTGAATAGAAGGGAGGGTTGTACCAATGATTCGCTCCGCAATCCGGACTACCCTCTGTAGTCTTCTGAGGTCAGATTTAGAAGCTGAGCTGAACCAGACAGTTAATGAAGTGCAGATTATGGATTCAATGATGGTGGAGTAGAACTGTTTCAGCAGCTCCTGTGGCAGGTTAAACTTCCTCAGCTGGCGAAGGAAGTACAACCTCTGCTGGGCCTTTTTCACGATGGAGTCAATGTGAATGTCCCACTTCAGGTCCTGAGAGATAGTGGTGCCCAGGAACCTGAATGACTCCACTGCAGTCACAGGGCTGTTCATGATGATGGGTAGGGGGAGTGCAGGGGGGTTTCTCCTGAAGTCCATGATCATATCCACTGTTTTGAGTGTGTTAAGTTGTTGAGAGTGCACCAGACAGCCAGCTCTTTTACCTCCTGTCTTTAAGCAGACTCGTCACCGTCCTGAACAAGGCCGATGAGTGTGGTGTCGTCTGCAAACTTCAGGAGCTTGACAGAGGGGTCCTTAGATGTGCAATCATTAGTGTACAGGGAGAAGAGCAGTGGGGAGAGAACGCAGCCCTGGGGAGCTCCGGTGCTGGATGTGTATTTTCCCAACCTCACTAGCTGCTGCCTGTCTGTCAGGAAGCTGTTGATCCACTGACAGATGGAGGTGGGCACGGAAAGCTGATTTAGTTTGGGCAGGAGGAGGTTTGGGATGATCGTGTTGAAGGCCGAGCTGAAGTCCACAAACAGGATCCTCACATAAGTCCCCGGTCTGTCTAGGTGTTGCAGAACATAATGCAGTCCAATGTTTACTGCATCGTCCACAGACCTGTTTGCTCTGTAGGCAAATTGAAGAGGATCCAGCAAGGGCCCAGTGATTTCCTTCAGGTGGGCCAGCACCAGTTTTTCAAAGGACTTCATGACTACAGACGTTAGAGCCACAGGCCTGTAGTCATTTAGTTCTGTAATTTTGGGTTTCTTAGGGATGGGGATGATGGTGGAGCATTTGAAGCATGAAGGGACTTTGCACAGCTCCAGCGATCTGTTGAAGATCTGTGTGAAGATGGGGGCCAGCTGGTCAGCACAGGATTTCAGACAGGCTGGTGTAACACAATCTGGACCTGGTGTTTTTTTCCTTTTCTGCTTCTGGAAGACCTGGCGCACCGCATCCTCGCTGATCTGAATTGAGAGGGGGGATGCAGGAGGTGTGAATGGTGAGAGTGCTTGATTGGAGAGGTGTTCAGGATGGGTTGCAGGAGCTGTTAATGGTGTGAATGGTTGTGTGGGGAGGCATTCAGGGCAGGTGATGGGTGTTCTTTCAAACCTGCAGTAAAACTCGTTCAGATCGTCTGCCAGTCGTTGATTCTCCACAGTGCTGGGGGGTGGTGTCTTGTAGTTGGTAATCTCTTTCAGACATTTTTACACACTGATGCAGAGTCGTTGGAAGTGAACTGAGTCCTTATTTTTTCAGAATAATTCCTCTTTGCCACTTTGATCTCTTTTTCCAGTGAGTATTTAGCCTGTTTATACAAGACATTGTCCCCCTTCACGTAAGCATCTTCTTCCTGACGGAGCTGAGTTTTGCAGTGAACCACGGTTTGTCATTGTTGTAAATTAGTTGAGTCTTTGTAGGAATACACATATCCTCACAGAAACTGATATATGATGTTACGGTCTCTATGAGTTCATCCAGATCGGTGGCAGCAGCTTAAAAAACACTCCAATCAGTGAGGTCAAAACAAGATTGTAAATCCTGCTCTGCTTCATTAGTCCATCTTTTTACAGTCCTTGATACAGGTTTAGCTGATTTTAGTTTCTGCCTGTAGGACGGTATAAGATGAACCAGAAGGTGATCAGAACGTCCCAAAGCTGCTCGTGGAACAGAGTGATATGCATCCTTTATTGTGGTGTAACAGTGATCCAATATATTACTGTCTCTTGTGGGACATGTAACATGCTGTCTCTATTTTGGCAGGTCACGGGAGAGATTGGCTTTATTAAAGTCCCCGAGAATTATTAAAACAGAGTCCGGGTGTTGTTGTTCTGTGTCTGTGATCTGATCAGCGAGTTTCTGTAAAGCTGAGCTCACATGCGCTTGCGGAGGAATGTAAACACTGACCAGAATGAACGAGTGAAACTCCCGTGGCGAATAGAACGGCTTGCAGTTAATGAAGAGTGTTTCGAGATTTGAGCAGCACGTCTTCTTTAACACAGTTACATCTGTACACCACCGTTCATTGATGTAAAAGCATGTCCCGCCGCCACGCGATTTCCCTGTTGATTCTGCATCGCGATCCGCTCTAAACAGCTGAAAGTCCGGCAGATGGAGCGCGCTGGTGTCATTCAGCCAGGTTTCCTTGAAACCCAGAGCAGCAGAGTGTGTGAAATCCTTATTTGTCTGAGAAAGCAGAAGGAGTTCGTCCGTTCTGTTGGGTAGAGAGCGGAGATTTGCCAGATGGATGCTAGGCAACGGCATTCGAAATCCGCGCTTCCTGAGTCTGACGAGCTCTCCCGCTCGCTTTCCCCGTCTGCGCGTCCTTAAGCGTTTGATCAGCGCCACTGCTCCTCTGATAACAACGTTCACTAAAACGTCTGAATAATTGAAATCCGGAAAAACATCTTGTGGTGCGTTCTGCCGAATGTTCAGCAGTTCATCCCTGGTGAAACTGATGGCAGGAATATAACTAAAGACAGGACAAACTAACAAAAACATATGCAGAGCACGTCACGGAGGCAGCCATCCTGTATCGGCGCCAGGACATCTAGCGCCGATACAGGACATCTCTTACATCTACTCCCGTCCATTCTACCCCGTTAGTGTCTCCGCGACTTTTAGAAGTCATTGTAGGTCACTTTGGATAAAGACGTATGCTATATCATTAAAATCCATAAAATGAACTCTGAGAAAGAATATCCAGTGAAAGGGATTCAACATTTTATTTCAACAAAACAGTGAATTTACATGCATACAATGAAGAAAGTGATCAAATTGTTATTACAAACAATAGAGATGACATGACATCACAAGTTATCTAGCCAGAAAAGAAAATCTCGGCAGGCCATCAAGTTTTGTTGTATTATGAAATTGACGACGGTTTCAATAATTTCATGTATTGCGAAACCATAATGTTTAGCGACTAATATCACACACAAATCCGTTATGCACGTACACAGACAGAGAGTCTCGTTAATGTACATCTCGTTGCTACATTCGGTCGTCACATACAGAATTTTTCTGGTCGTTACTCAAAATTGGCTCCTTGCTGGTCGTATACAAGCTCGTCAAATCGGGCCATGGATTATTTTTCAGACTTCTCGCAACATCCATTTCTTTCTTGAGATTTGTTACTGTTTTAAAATCCACGACGATTCAGTGTTTTTAAAATCCACGACGATCCAGGCCTTGCGCAGTTTTCAATTTCTGGTTTATGGTTCAGATCCGTCAAAGTCTTATTATTTGTAAAATTAGAGAGCGCGTCAGTTTCAGACAAATTTGATCGTTGAAGCCGATTCTGTCAATCCATGTAGATAATGTTTTGATCGACAAGATGTTGCAGTAGCTCCGTCGACCGTGCTGTAAAACCCTTGTTCGTAGATCATAAGAAAACCTGCGATAACTGCAGAGTTTATGAGGTCAGCTGCTCACAGGGGATAAAGACTAGCCATAGTCACGAGGAAGTAGCGGTGGATCCTCTGTACATTCGACCAAAAAAAAAAAAATGGGTTGGAGGCGTTGCGCTCAAAAGTGACGGAGGGTGAAGGGGCCCTGGTTAGGGTTTGACTTGCGAGAAATATGAAGAAACAAACTTGTATCTGATATAAACTAGGATAGTATAATGATAACGTAAAAGATAAAATATTTTATGAAATGAACAAAGAGGTTGTCGGCAAAACTAGAAAACAATCCGAATTATGTTTGTAGAAATAGTTTACTGTGCTTGTACATTAACAACTTTAGACGGTGTAATAGCTTTAACCATGTGCAGTTTCTTAGCGTAATGCGATGAGAAAGTGTGTGGTTTACAGTTCGCTGCTGCGTGATGAGATCTAGCGTACGTTAAACACGGCAAAGTCAAGAAATCTCGCAATTTTAGGGCGAAAGCGTTAGAACAAACATGTGTCTATGCGGTGTTAGGCTATATTGAACTCACGTTCATTATAAAGTTTTGTATGTTTATTTTCATTTCAACATATTAATGAACGCTGTTACAGATTTTGTCTTAGTAACGCACAATACAATAGTTTGTTAAAAGATAACGCTATGGGCTGTTTGAGTAACACCGTCGTCTACGATGCTTGAAGTTTTCACCACTTACAGGCACCCCACTAACCTAAACCTGTAACTCTATCATAATTATTTAAAATAACTATACACTTCATGCGTGACACCTATGTAACTGACTAAAACTAATATGTATGCTAAACAAAACATTTGCGGTGGTGAAAAAATGAAGTGAATTAATAGATGTCATAAACTGCTCGCCTCGTGTTTTCTTAAGGAAGAACGGTCATTTAGACGCGACAATGCACAGTTCCAGTCGTGGGGCGGTTTCCGAATCAGACCTTAAGCACAATGAATGACTTAAACAGTCAAAATCATCCCGCCTCTCACTTAAATGAACAACTTATCAACAGCGGTTTATTTATTGAAATGCTGTACAGAGACAACCAAACAATAATGTATACAGTAGTAGAAAAAAAAAGCTATTTACAGAGTTGCATTAAAAGTTTTCACAATAGTTTAGAAGAGAGGATTTCATTATTAGGTAATTGTTATTCTGATACACATTTCCTGTATAAAAGACTATATCTATAATCTTTTCAGGTGAATGTAGTGCAATCTTATGGATCTTAAACGTAATCACGTTACAATGAGATGACATAGTCCGTCTAGCAAGTCCGTCAAAAGTGGACAAAGCAGAAAAATCTCAGCACACGGTAAATGATAATGCTTACGACCGAAGGTGAGTACGCATAGGCCTACTCTTTAATGTCAAGCGGAAATGTTGAAACAAGTACGACGAGTAAAATGTGAACGTCGTCATCGGCTATATGAACAAGAGCTCTAGATGTAGGGGCAATATTTTTATGTCGTAAAATTCCAATGAACAGGCACTGTATGTTTGAGCACAGTCAGAGAAAACTCTTCAACAGAAAACTGCCAAACAACGTGTAAACAGATCGGTCGACTATCTCTGGTAAAAATAAATAAATAAAGTTATACATGTTTACAAGTCACACGTTGACAATTTTTGTCTTACGTGCTCATTACAGCTAAAAATCACTGAATTATGAAATGCAAAAGTGTGTACGGCATTTTTCTATAACCGTTACAAAAGCGAGAACGTCGTAGTTCTCAAATGTGTTTGTATTACAACGGTAGCCCATCTAACAAATCTGGAGAAGTGGAGAAGCAAAGATGTTTAGCACATACACACGTACACCAGAGATGTTGCTTTATATGAATCAAAGAAGATGGCCGTAGGAACTGATAACATTCTTTAATGTCGTAGTGTTGTGTTTTGTCAAAATAATACAAAAGGTTGGGCAAATGTTTAATTTTTTTTTTTTTTTTAATGAATAGAATGCGCTCACCCCGCTCTCTTGAGAGTTAGCATGAACTTACAGGAGTCTTAAAACAAAATGTGAATTGTGTCATCTGCTATCCGAACACAATGACTAAATCTAACGGAGTAATAAAAATTGAATTTACAAATCAACATTAAACAAAAAAAAATAAAAATACTTTAACAATTGTATTCTGAATTCTATATGCATTGTAAACGTTCTTGCTATACTCTCTTTCTTAGTGATTTGGTCGCTTGAATACAAGAAAGGTTATGGATAAAATGTATCTCAACAAGAGTGTGGAAACTTTAACACGCTCAAACTTAAACGAGTGTACCGTTTGATTTGTTTAGGTTGTAATAGTTTTAAGTGTAAAACAGCTAGACTTCATTTTTGCGTCGATGCTTCATGAGATCACACTTTTTGGACAGACACAAAGTTGCGCTAAAAGAAATCTCAAAGAGAAAAACTGTAACTTAATTTCTTAATTTTCATTTATTCCTTTTACGATGACGCCGCACAAAGATTGCCTAAAAACTTACGGTCCGACAAACAAATTGCGAACGGCCGTCCAAAATCTTGATACGGCTAAATCTCGAGGTGTAAGAAAAATGTAATTTATAAAACATTGTGATTCTTAGATGTGAAACACCCTTGACATGATCTGCTGGCCTGCAAGATAGTCATAAATGTTTTAGCACGGCTATTTACACCAATAGTATGAGAACTGTATATTGTGTCACTCGCATAGAAAATTAATTACAGGTTTATGCGGGTCAAAAGGAAATGATGATAATAGTTGAAACATCCTTAGCTCGTACATTTCTTTCTTTCATTTTGAAAATCACAGCTGCCGGTGATCACAGTTTTTTAGTAAACCATTTAACATTACACGATGCCTACAAAATAGACAAAGCGTATGTTTTCTGTTCTAGGTAAGAACATTTACACACAGTGTTATAGGCCGGGTAAATAATTTGAAAATAGTATTTCTGTCGAATGAAAAAAGTTCAGTCGTACATTAAAAAAAAATTCTGATGTAGAAATTATGTTTCTGACAAACACATCCAAAGAGAAAGGGTTTTCTACTCATGTGAGAAAAGCACTCTGGTGCATAAATTATATGAAGAAATGATGCCGGTCATCGGGTTATTAAAAAAAATAAGACGATAGACGGCATGCCTTGCTTTAGTGACACACAATGTGTTTAAACACGTTTCAAATTGTAGGTGTAATTATTTTAGTGACTTTAAGCAAAATGTATATTTGTTATTTTACACTACACATACAATCTACAGGATAGAAGGATTGGGATACAGTAAAATACAGCTATAAGCTTTAAGAAAAGTTAACTTTCATTACACTAGTGTAAAGCGATCTTACAGTAAATGAAAAGCACAACGTAAAAAGGCTGAAGGCCAAACAACTGATGGAAAACAAACGTTAGGGGGATACTGCCGGTTAAATATATTGTTTTAAATACATAATATAATATGGATAGTAAGGATACTTTTAATATAAAATAGAACTACAGCCGTTAGATGTACAGGTGGTCATATTATAGATTTTATTTTTGCTTTTAAATGGAGGTATTTACGACCGTTGCAAAGCACAGTTCTCAAATTACATCTCTAGGATGTGTGGGTCCGCAAAAGTCATCTCTCCTGAACCATCTTTAATGACTGAATACAATCGAAGGTCTTTCTTCTTAAAGATAAATCAACTTCATCTAAACTTCACAGTCTATGCTGTGACAAACAAATGTAGCATACATTTAAAGCAAAATCAATATTTTTATTTTTATATTTTTCATTGTCGGTGTGTGTGTGTGTGTGTGGGAGAGAGAGAGAGAGAGAGAGAGAGAGCGAGAGAGAGAGGGAGAGAGAGAGATGGTATTAAAACTTTGAAGATCGTGCTAAAAATAAGAACTTTAAAGAATCTAAAGTGATTAATGCATAACGCATCTAATATAGTTTAATCATATATATTATATGATATAAATAATTATTATATAATATTATATCAAAATATAAAAATATTTTAGGTAATATATATATATCATAATTTTGTTGAATTAAGAAACATTTAAACAGATGTAATGAATTACATCAGATGTAGTGGGGGAACTGATTATTAAAAAACATTACATTAATGTTAGCTTTGAAATAATGTACACCATTGACTTAGATCATGCGGTCTGGAACTCTACCCTTGCCGTGTGGGGTGTGTGTGTGAAGCACCCCTTCAGGTCTCACATACTTTTCACTACGAGGACCTGTGAGATTCTGTTTATGATTTAAACATTTTATTTTATTTTTTAAGTAGTATTATTTTATTTTGGGGATATTCCATTCATGTTTGGACATCTCTCA